>NW_016157698.1:118073-210172 GCF_001687245.7 Rhagoletis zephyria | reverse complement strand
GATTTTATAATCATTTATTGGAAAAGTAAATTACTACAACAAATTTATTCCAAACTAGCAGACCCGGCGAACTTCGTCCCGCCCAAAATTATTTTTTTTTACTGAAATATTTTGGTCTACATTTTCACCAACAATTCACGATCACAATTTCCAGTGATATATTTATCTGCTAATATTACGGTTTAGTGGTTGTCAGAAGGCATATTTCCATTGCCGTCTTTAACAACCTAACGAAAGTGTATGTTGTGAAGAAGTTCTTAAATTCTCCAATGATCTGGCGTTTCACAGCACGGTTAATCGCACAACGAAATAAATGGTTCTGATGTTAGATTTAATGCTGGTCATTTGAGATTGACCCCTGACAACTCAATCCTGGTGTCTCCGAATGAAGCTGGCAAATCACGTTCATTGGGGCAATCGGAACACACGGAGAGCTCGGCATACTCGGTGGTACAGCAATTCGATATAATCGGACATTCACGGCACTTCTTTTTAGTAATAACTCGACTACAGCGTCACCCGGCGGTTGTTTTTTGCAATAGTATTGCCCTACCGTTACCAATACATAAGTGTCTCGAACATAAGCCAGATCGGTAGTACTATAGTAGTACTATATGTTCGAGTACTTAACCATGAACAATTCCAGAGATGTGCAGTATGAAAAATTCGCTTTATTCATTTTATTGAGTAGAGTAGAGTACTTGACTACAATGAACACATCCAGAAATATGCAGTATGAAAAACTCGATTTGTATGGGAGGTGCCCCTTTTCCAATAACATCAATTTTTTTATGAGTATGCGATTAATTTCGTATGGGAGGTGCCACGCTCCCCGTTCCAATAGCTCCAATTTTTCTCCAAGAGTATGTGATTGATTTCATATATATCCCTACCAAGCTCCAGTACTCCACCCTGAACACTTCCAGAGATATGAAGTATGAAAAATTTGGTTTTATAGGAGGTGCCACGCCTTCTTCACTTAGCGCTGTGAAATATACTTTACGACCTGTTTCCTGCCCTCATTTTCCAAATAGCTCCAATTTTTCTTCATAGCTACGCGATTGATTTTATATATCTCCATACCAAGACCCAGTACCCTACCATGAACACTTCCAGAAATATGCGGCATGAAAAATTCGGTTTTCCAAAAACATTCATTTTTTCCATTATGCGATTTATTTCATATGTTTCTTCAATATACACAAAAAATTTCATAAAAATCGGCCAAGCCGTTTCGGAGGAGTTGACCACAAATGCCGTGACATGAGATTTTATTCGAATGCTGGCAACCCTATGCAAATTTGTTTTTGTCTGAAATGTTTTCGTACATTCACAGTAGAGTAGCATTATTGCGGCTTATTTGAATTACTTTTTTTTTGATACAGCAATACATTTTCATATATAAAGATTTTTTCGAATGGTGGCAACCTTATCCAAATTTTTTTCTATATTAAATTTTTTATGCGTTCTCAGTGAAATATAGTTATTGCGGCTTTTTTAAATTTCATTTTTGTTTATACTTAAGATATCTGGCAACACCGGTTTTTAAATTTTTTCTTTACAAATCTTTTACAGACGGGGAAACAAAATCAAATAAAAACGAAGCAAATCCGTTGAGCCGTTCTTGAGTTATGCGATAACGCACGAACAGCAATTCAATTTTATATGTAAAGATTTTTTTCGAGTGGCGCCAACCCTATTCAATTTTTTTTTGTGTTAAATTTGTTTATGCATTCTCAGTGAAGTAGCGTTATTGCGGCTTATGTAAATTTAATTTTTTTTTTGATATTTCCACTTTCTTCGTTACAAACCTTCTATAGACAGAAAGAAACAAAATTAAATAAAAACGAAGCAAATCTGTTGAGCTGTTCTCGAGTTAGGTATGTGATAACACACGACAGCAACTAATTTTTATATATAAAGATTTTTTTCGAATGGTGGCAACACTATTCAAGGTTTTTGTTTTAAATTTGTTTATATAATCTCAGTGAAATAACATTATTGCGACTTATTTAAATTAAAATTTTTTTTTTAATACTTCAGATTCCTGACAACACCGTTTTTCCAATTTTTTCTTTACATTCCTTCTACAGACAGACCGAAAGACAGAAAAGCGAAGCAAATCCGTTGAGCCGTTCGTGAGTTAGGTATGTGATAACACATGAAAGCAATCCATTTTTATATATAACGTTTTTTTTCGAATGATGGAAACCCTATCCAAATTTATTTCCGAATTAGGGTTTTTATGCCTTCTCAGTGAAATAGTATTATTGCGGCTTATTTATAATTATTTTTTTTTCTGATATTGCAGATATCTGATAAGTTCATTTTTTCAGTTTTCTCTTTACAAACAGAAAGACACAAAATTAGATAAAAACGAAGCAAATCCGTTGAGCCGTTCTTGAGTTAAGCGATAACACACGAACAGCAATTCGCTTTTATATATAAAGATTTTTCGAAAAGACGTCGGCCCTAAATATCCTAAGAAGGCAAGGTCAAAGTTTAGCTTGAAATGCTGGCCGACTGGAAGAATGCCTGAAAATTTTACCAGAGAGTTAGGCGACTTACGGAAGGTTTCAAGACCAGGGCGTACTCCTGTAAGAACAACAATGGCGACCTAGTTACCGATGTTCAGAACGTACTTAAATTATGGAGGGAACACTTTTCCACGCTACTGAAAAGTAGCAGCACGGAAAGTTGTTGAGAAGTCGATGTTCCTCCGCCTAACCATGACGAGGTACGAATAGCAATAACGCGGCTGAAATACAACACAGCTGCTGGAGCTGACAGCCTGTCAGCTGAGCTATTCAATTGCGGTGGCGAGGAGATGATAAGGTGCATGCTTCAACTCTTATTCAGAATATGGTCGGATGAACGCATTCCCGACGACTGGAATTTAAGTGTGCTCTACCCAATCCAGAAGAAGGTCGATCCCGCCATCCGCGTCAACTACCGCGGGATCAGCCTTCTAAGCATAGGTTACAAGGTCTTATCGAGCGTATTGTGTGAAAGACTTAAGCCCACCGTCAATGAACTGATTGGGCCTTATCAGTGTGGCTTTAGGCCTGGAAAATCCACCATAGACCAGGTATTCAAAATACGCCAAATCCTGGGAAAGACCCGCGAGAAAAGAATCGACACTCACCACCTATTTGTCGACTTTAAAGCCGTTTCGACAGCACTAAAAGGAGTTTCCTATACGCCGCTATGTCTGAAGTTGGCGTCCCCGCCAAACTGATACGGCTGTGTAAAATGACGTTGAGCAATACCACCAGCTCCGTCAGAATTGGGAAAGACCTCTCCGGGCCGTTCGCCACCAGCCAGCGTGCAATTGCTGGCTTATTCCGATGACATCGATATCATCGGTATCAAAAACCGCGAAGTTTATTCTGCCTTTTCAAGTTGAACAAGGAGCAAAGCGAATGGGTCTGGTGGTAAACGAAGACAAGACGAAGTATCTCCTTTCATAAAATAAACAGTCAGCCCATTCGCGCCTTGGCACCCACGTCACTGTTGACAGTTGTAATTTCGAGAAAGTAGAGAATTTCGTTTACTTGGGAACCAACATTAACACCGATAATAACGTCAGCATGGAAATCCAACGCAGAATAACTCTTGCCAACAAGTGCTATTTTGGATTGGGTAGGCAATTCAGGAGTAAAGTCCTCTCTCGACGTACGAAAACCACACTCTATAAGTCACTCATCATGCGCGCGCTCTGGTATATGGACAATGACAACATCCGAAGAGGCGGCTCTTGGAGTATTCGAGAGAAAGATTTTGCGGAAGATTTAAGGGCCTTTACGCATTGGCGGCGACGGGTACCGCAGGCGATGGAACGATGAGCTGTATGAGCTTAACAACGACATGGACATAGTGCAGCGAATTAAAATACAGCGGCTCCGCTGGCTTGGTCATGTCGTTCGAATGAACACCGACACTCCAGCTCTGAAAGTATTCAACTTGGAACCCGCTGGTGGTGGGAGAGGAAGAGGAAGTCCCCCACTGAGATGGAAAGACCGGGTGGACGTGGCTTCACTTGGCATTTCCAATTGGCGCCAGTTGGCACAGAAAAGAAACGACTGGCGTGCCTTGTTGAACTCGGCCAAAATCGCCTAGGCGGTTACAGCACCAAATATGAAGAAGACCGATTCTGGAATACTAAGACATTTTCCGATAATAGCGAAGAAAGAGACAAGAAGCGTCAAAACATAGTGAAGCAATCATCAGCTCAGAAAGCACCGAAAACATTTTTTTTTGTTTTCGTCGCTACGCTCTTTGTCGCTTTCTTCGCTTTTCGCTTCACTATGTGCTGCCGCATTGGAAAATAAAGGTTTGTTTTTGTCGCTATTATCGGAAAATATCTTGTCGCTCTCTTTGTCGCATCGCTATGTTCTTTGCCTTAGACGAGTCTCATAAAACTTATTAACCTTTCTACACTTTTCAGTCGCAGGGAAATGCTTGGTATAATTTTTATGGCTAAATTACTGACAGTCTCAATTTCAAGTCCGTCTCTTCTGGCTGTTAGCTTTAATGTTCCTTCCCGTGTATCAAGACACTTTTTCCCCTATATCTGAAAGCTTGTAAAACTAATTATGAATTGCACGACCCACTCCGTTGCTTATGCCAGGATTTTAACTCTCATTCCAGCACGTTTGATATATCAGATCATTAAGAAAGCGATACTCTCCTCTTTCAATAAATGAATTATTAACATATACCTTGTTTATACCGACACATAAAGCGCTTTGACCCAGTTCGCTGTGATTCAAAGCGGATGCATAAACCAAATTTCAATACGCTCTGAATTTCAAAAGTGCATTGACTCGAATTTGATTTCAAATCGGTTTTTAATTTCTCAAATCGGTTAGAAAACAGGTATAAACACATCACTCATTCGACGCAAAGTGAAAATAGGCCCGTTTTAAATTTGAATTATTATTAAAATAAACTTGAAATAGTGTTCGCTTTCATTTCGGCCAATCGCGGAAACCAATTATTAAAGAAGTATCGTAATAAAACAAAAAATGTTGTATACTTTTGAATACGGTTTCTGAGAGTGCGCTGTAAAGACGCAGGTATAAACGCTTGAAAGAAATATGTGTTAAGTCAAATTGGTTTTTTCTTAATGCGGTTCTTGCGTAGGTATAAACAAGGTAATAAAGACATAAAATCAGCTGATGAATTTAGTTCTGTAGCTGAACAGTTTTAGATCTCGACACTTAACAAATTCCTGCCTTTCCTGACTCGGCGCAAAAATTTAAAATATTGGTTCCCCACGTCATGCGGACTACGCCTCTCGTGCGGATGCGCGCGAATGGAGGGTAAAACCGTTGGGATTATTATTATTAAAAGTAGGGGAGGCCAGTATATTTGCATGTATTTAAATTAAAAAATATATATTTATTTGATCTAAAAATTATGGGTAGGGACTTTTGACAATGGTAATCACGGTACGTATTACCACCTCTGCATGGTAGTAAGCCTTGCAGAGTCCGCAAAAAGCTCCGGAAGCATTGTTCGGAGGATGCATCAGACCGATTCTATAAATAATTGCAGCTTTTTGACACAATTTTCAACATAATATCCGTAAAGAAAGCTGCATCGACTATGAATATGCTTCACAATTAGTACGAATAAGACGATGCTTCCCCAAAAGTTGAACAAAGTGGAAACCACATATTGAAAATATTTCCGTCGCCAAACAACACTTCCATCGCCCTATTGACAGCGTTGCCGTTTTGATATAATTGTATCCTTTTTGATACTTTTTTTTCAAAATTTTAAGATTTAATACTTTGATACTTTGAAAATATTACTAGTTTAAAGGCAAATAATTTTTTTTCTTGTTATTTAAAGTCTTAAAATTTTATATGTAGATATGTTTAAGTTTGATTTGGTAACTCTATGAGGGAAATACAACCCTGAATTTCTTTGCAAACGCCGCTGTTATAGGGCACCTAAATAGAGAACTTAGATAGATAGAGGAGGTGCAAACTGAAAGTGGAAACTATTCGCAGACGAAAAATTAACAGCGTTGGAAAAGTACACCTCGGAATGTAGAAACGCTTGTTAACAGAAGTCTGAGAACTAAATTGTTACGATTCTGAAATTTCATTCGACATTTTACGAAATTTTTTTCCTAATTTCGGAGTAAAAACTAGCACAGAAGTTTCGAAGTTTGGTTTAAAATTGTTATAACATGGCTCTTAGATGGCCTAAAGGCTTCTGCCTTGGCTCAAATTAAAGGTCTTGAAATGCACTTATTGTTCGAGTGAAGGATGCACAGCTGCATGCAAATCATAAAAAATGCAATATATAATGAATTTTTCAAATTGAGAGGTTAACATTTTTTTCCGAATTTTGAACAGTGGAATCGTGTTTCTCGTCTCAAAATCTATAATACTAGTATAATAAGAAATATATAAATTTTTTGTTTTGGAATAAATCTCGTGGATTTCACATATTTTTTTCGAATAACACTAATTTTGACCAAATTTTTAAGGCGTAATTGTGGCTCAATGGCAATATTTTTTCTTGAAAGGGATTTACTTTAGCTTTCAAGACCATTTTGTTTCGTATCGATGCTGCTTCTGTCGAAAGCGCTACGATTAATTCGCATGCAGTGTTCAAAAAGCACACTGTGCGGTTTGTGAAAGGACAAGAGATGTATTTTAAAATGCTGTGCATATTTTTCAGATATGAGTTCAGCGAAAAAATCTATTAGAAATTGCCAAATTCCAACCCTCCTGGCGTTTCCAACGCAGATGAGGCCTTCGTCTTCCTCTGTTACCAGCATCGCGGCCCGCATTGAATACTTTCAGAGCAGGAGCGTTTCTGTCCATTCTAACAACTTGGCCAAGCCAGCGGAGCCGCTGAATTTTAATTCGCCTCACTATGTCTATATCGTTGTAAAGCTCATATAGCTCATCGTTAAATCGCGGTATTCGCCATCGCCAACGCGTAAAAGTCCGTAAATCTTTCGCCGAATCTTTCTCTCGAAAACTCCAAGAGCCGCTTCATCAGGTGTTTTCATTGTCCGCGCCATACACCAGCACAGGCATGAGGAGTGACTTATAGAGTGTGTTTTTTGTACGACGAGAGAGGACTTTATTTCACAATAACTCAGTTCAAAGTAGCACTTGTTGGATTTCAAGGCTGACATTATTATTGGTGTTAATGCTGGTTCCCAAATAAACGAAGTCGTCTACTTTGTAAAACTTAAATCTGTCAACAGAGACGTGCGTACCAAGACTAAGGTTGCCAGACGTACTGATTTTATCAGTACAGTATTGATTTTTCAACTCTTGTACTAATTTTATTCAATTCATCAATCAGTACGCTAATGTCCTGATTTTTCAAAATTTGTACTGATTTGTACTGAATTTTCTATTCAAACAAAATACTTTAGTATTTTCTTAAGGTTTTTACATAACGTTGGAACTTCCTTAAACTGTATTGTAAAAAATTAGAAGAAAATAACTTAATTATAGTTGATATGTTTTAGATAATATTTGATATGCTCAAGAAATCAATACAACAAAAAGATCGATCGTTTTATGGGCATATCGCCGGGTCGTTACGTATCAGTTGCGATAATATGATGGAGCTTAAATCATTTAAAAAGAATGCTTACATTTTTGGCGAGTGTTGTTAGTTATCTCGAAAATAACTTTCAGTTTAATAACAATAAATTTCAATATTCGAATGGCTTTTGCCTATAACTTACAACTCCTTTTTCTCAATTTACAGACTTTGTAAAAGAGTTTTGCATACAAGACATAGAGTTAGATACTCTTTTTAGCGAATTGTTAGTCTTTCACAGTTCTTGCGTAGTTGAAAAATTATTTAAGCCATGAGGAAATATAGATGAGCTCCTTAAAAAGTGGGACTTTTCACAGTATGAGAGGATCTTAAGAATAAAGTTTGTTTCCTGGCGCAAAGGGAGAAACCGGCTTCTAATTAAATTTTTTGAAAGTGAACATCAAATTAAAAGTACTTTTAAAATGAAAAGTTTAGAGTTCTTTGACAATGTAAACACTGAAAATGGGCATCATGCTATTCGAAAAGTCACAAACATAAAATAATTTATTGGCTCCTGTGTATAATGATGTGTACACTCATGTTAAAATGAATAACACTTTTATTTTTAAAGAACTATATTTTATTTATATACCAAAATATGGTTAAAAACAAGAACTCAGGCGTTTTAAATTATTTTCTGTTACTTACATTCATAATTTTGCTTTGAATGAAAATTTACTGAAAAGTACTGATTTTTTTAGCATGAAAAAGTCGAATGTACTGATTTCGCGCATAAAAAATCTGGAAACCCTAGCCAAGACGCGTATGCTCTGACTGTGTGATGATAAAAGATACATACTTTGTTTTGTCCTCGTTCACCACCAGACCCATTCGCTTTGCTTCTCTATCTAATCCCGATAAGGCAGAACAGACCTCTAATATAAATATTTATTAAAAAAAAAAATCAATGAAATGCAATAAAATTGGCCTACAGCGCCATATACCGCCATGCTAATGATAAACGAACTTCTAAGTTTATTTTTCAAGAATTTACCTAATTAAACAATAAATTGTGTGCAAGGATTAAATTAAGGATATCTTCCTTATTTCATCTAAACTCGAAAAAAGCCATTAACATACTATTATTGACATCTAAGGCCCTTATTATGAGTGAGATTCGTATTATGAGCTATGCAACCGTTTCGAAACTTTCGTTGAGTATCGAATTTTCTGTCGCACAGAATTTGCTTTTCGATGGTGTAGCGAAGTGTTAATAATAATAATAATAAGTTAAGAAGTGTTAGAAAATTGTGAAAAATGTATGATATTGC
Organism: Rhagoletis zephyria; assembly: GCF_001687245.7. Taxonomy (NCBI): domain Eukaryota; kingdom Metazoa; phylum Arthropoda; class Insecta; order Diptera; family Tephritidae; genus Rhagoletis; species Rhagoletis zephyria. The sequence continues at coordinate 201,317 of NW_016157698.1, read as the reverse complement.
ATTTGTTTTCTTACTTTTTGGCGGCTAGACACTAATTTTAAACACTTTTTATTAATTCCATGCAGTTCTAACGACGCACAGTGGGGTAATTGATGTGGATATTGGAGATTAATTAATAAAATGAATTTCAAAATACAAGGAAGGGTTTAGTACCAAATGAAAGTAGATAAAATTCTACATCACTACGTAATCAAATATTTGCCCAAAAATTTACCGTTTTCTTGCAATATACTCTTAAAGTCGTGTCTTTTTCCTTTGAGTGTGCGTAAAGTGAAAAACGTCATGTAATATTTCAAATTTCCAAGCTATATCTGAGTTTTTTTTAAGATACATCAAAAACGGCAATGGAACCTTCTTGTTCAGGTATTTAGGCAATATAAAGTCATTTTAGTTTTCTTTTACTATGGTTCTAAGTATTTTATTTTTTTATCGTAAGCGCAAAAATAAGGGGTTTTTGGCTATATACGTAGACATATAGTTGAGAAGTATGGACGATCAAGCAAAAGTGTAATCATTTACATATACCTTGAACGTTATAGTGTCATTCTGTAAAAAAAAGTTGCGGCATGTCTGCGCACTTTTTCAGTATATCGATTTATATAATATAACCTCATTGGTGAAATATACATGAAATTCTCAGTGAAGAACAAAACCAAATATAACAAGTGAAAACTAAGTACAAAGCATATAAAATAGTAATATTGTTATTGTCCACGTTCGTTGTTTGCTCAATTCCTCTTTTTTTATACCCTACATACGGCATAACTATTAGGTACATACGTCTATTATCAAAAGTAGGCTAAATACTGTTTTGTTTCAAAGGCGAAACTTTTAGTACTTGCATGTATCAAAGAAAGTATGTATACATTTATGTGCATATCTGCTTAGACCCATAAAATAAAATTTGGGTTTATTAAATTTTACAATAATAGCTTAGAATGACGTAATTTATTTGTCCAATGATTTATAGGGTATATGTGAAACCGTAAAGAATGGTAAATGATGCATATTTTTAGTGTTAATTATAATCTTTGGTATTGTTTATAGTGTTGCTATTTCTATGCATGAATATCATGTGCAGTGAATAGAAATAATGATAGTGATGATATTTTTAACTAATATGGTTACGGGTAGACGGGTAAACGGAGAATAACCATAACTTTAAAGGTCTAATTATATTATTATTTTCTTTATAGGAACGATGAAAAACTCTGGCTGCGATCAATTCAATGATAAATTTAAGGTTTTAACGGGGCACATGAAAGATCGCATCAGGCCGTCTGATGAAAATTTAAAAGAGTTTAATGAAAAGATGAGATATTTCATCTCTGAGTTCAAAATTTGTTGGAATAGGTCCTGTAGGCACGAAGAACGTTTTTTTAAGGCAAACAAAAGTTGGCTTGAGTCCTCTATAGGTTTTCCGTGTTCAAAACAAAACAAACGTGGTCACAAAGAAGCTTTATTTGATGAAGCTAGTCAAAAAAACGAAGCAAAAGAAAAGCGAAGTTTTAAGAGACGAAATCTCTTTGCCTTTATTAGCTTATGCTACTCAAATGAGCTTTAGAGCTGCAGGTCAGATAGATGCGTCCAAAATCGTTAAAGAGATAACTACTTCACCATCAAAGTCAACAAAATATCGTCAAAATTTTGCGGTCAAAACAAATGTACATTCAACCCAAATGTCCAAAGAAGAAGGGTTTTAGTTGAAGCGAAGTTATCTCGACAGCAATACAATATTGTAAGCCAATCGGCCCAGAAAGGTTTCCTTGCTATACTTATGTTCAGTCTGCCAAAAGGAATTGTTATCCTAACCGCGAATGTATTCGAATTTGCGAGACTTCAACACAAGTAAGCTTGCAAGCGCTTTTAAATAAATGCCTTAGGTTGATTTGTGGAAGCAAAATTATCTGGCAAAATCCTCGGCCAGCATCTACTAGGTTCTGCAGACCTTTAAAAATAGAATTTGTTAAAGAGCCTTCAGCTGTTTCTAAATATGAAAAAGAGAGAGTTGATAATGAAAGACAAAATATTGTTAATTCGGTTGTATCTCAGGGAGATAAACACTTAGAAGTAAAGCACAATTTGATTTTGGCTATGGTTGATGTAAAAGTATGCAACGCTTTAACCGAAACAACATCGACACAAAAATGGTACTTATGTGGCGCTACTTCTAAAGAATTCAACGAAATTTATACTGTGATGAAAAGGCCTGTAAAAACCGAAAGCCTACAATTTGGGCTTTCCATACTTCACGGGTGGATTAGGTTTTTTGAATGTCTACTCCATATTTCCTACAAACTGCCGATAAAAAAATGGCAAGCACGGTCGGAAAATGAAAAACTTTTAGTTTCTCAAAATAAAGCACGCATTCAGAAGGAATTTAAAGAAACAATTGGGCTAGTTGTTGACCAACCAAAGCCTGGCTTCGGGACCTCTAATGATGGCAATACTGCCAGGCGTTTCTTTCAAAATGCTGAGATGTCAGCAATAATAAAAAAAGGTTGACCTCAGTTTAATTAAAATGATGCACACAATTATTATAGCTGTTTCTAGTGGCCATCAAATCGAGGTGGAAAAGTTTCGCAACTACGCTTCAAATACAGCGAAATATATTGTTAAATGTTACGCCTCGGAGTCGGCGTAAAACTGTAGGTCCTTCCACTTTGTGTGCCAACATCAAGACGCACGTCACAAATCGGAGGAGAAGCTCGGCCAAACACTAACATAATGGCTGCGTTTCTTTATACATTCCGGATAATCCCATTTCACAGCCGGAATAAACAGAATACTTTTGAAATATACGTTAACATATCATCAGGAACGTTGTAAAGAATAAGTAAACAAAAAAGTTTATTCCAAACGTTCAGAATGAATAAAGAAATTCAGCCAATGTGTAAGCGCCAATCTATTATTATTATTATTATATTCGAAACACTACACTTAAACTCTCTTAAACATTCACTACTCCTATTACGTTTTTATAAACTCGCTTTCTTTTTTATTTCGTTTTAATTTGTACAAATTTACATAAATATGTATAAGCACACTTTTTAGTTTGCTTGATTTGTAAACAAAGCGTCTCAGCGGCGAAAAATATATTGTTATGAACAGCCTAAGCGAGCGAAATTTACAATAGCGCTATTCTTCATCGAATGAGCGTCATAATACCAAATGAAAATTCGTTCGATCAGCACTTTCGACCACAGTCGAAGATCGAATGCATCTCATAATAGGGGCTATAAACCAAATGCAGTTTTATTCAATACCGAGCCAACAAGTTTGATTTTGTCGCATAGTGTATGTAACAAATTTGTATGGCGGTAAAAAATATATTATTGTGAACAACCTAAACGCGCGACACTCACAATAGCGCTGTTCTTCATCGAATGAGCGCCATAATACCAAATGAAAATTCGTTCGATCAGCACTTTCGACCACAGTCGAAGATCGAATGCATCTCATAATAGGGGCTATAAACCAAATGCAGTTTTATTCAATACCGAGCCAACAAGTTTGATTTTGTCGCATAGTGTATGTAACAAATTTGTATGAAGGTAAAAAATATATTATTGTGAACAACCTAAACGCGCGACACTCACAATAGCGCTGTTCTTCATCGAATGAGCGCCATAATACCAAATGAAAATTCGTTCGATCAGCACTTTCGACCACAGTCGAAGATCGAATGCATCTCATAATAGGGGCTATAAACCAAATGCAGTTTTATTCAATACCGAGCCAACAAGTTTGATTTTGTCGCATAGTGTATGTAACAAATTTGTATGAATGCTTACATATTGATAACACAGGGCAATACTGATTTTGGTGCGGCAAATGTTAAAGCTCCAGATTTTGAGAGAAACGGGGTCAAAGTCTAAAAAAGCGTGTTTTTTGGCAATATTTGAGAACAAATAATGACAAATAGAAATTCGAGCAAAATCTCACTTTTAAGTTCTCAAATATATACCTTTTTTAATTTGTATCGCTATTTTTAGCGATTTATATAAACTTGGGAAAAAGTCTGTAAAACCTTCCTTAGATCCGAAAAATTTTGCTTTCTCAATGCCCTCTACGTATAATTACTAAGGAGAGGGCAATGAAAAGGCAACCAGCGTTGTCATAAATCAAGATTTATCTTGAAACTGAAGATTTTCCGGGCTGTTTTTTATTAAAAATCTTCAAGAAAAGTTTTTTTAAAAAGCATAATTTTACACTGAAAATATCTTAAAAATTAAGATTTTTGTGTATGATGTAAAATTTTTAAAGTTTAAGTTAAAATTGTTAACTTATTTATATTATCTTTGCTTACGGTTGCCAGACGTACTGATTTTATCAGTACAGTACTGATTTTTCAACTCTTGTACTGATTTTATTCATTTCTTCAATCAGTACGCTAATGTCCTGATTTTTCAATTCAAACAAAATACTTTAGGCTTTTCTTAAGGTTTTTACATAACAAGACACAGAGTAAGATACTCTTTTTTGGGAATTCATAGGCTGCGTTTGTCCAAACTCATTTAAGGTATCCACACACCTATGCGATTCTGTCGGTGCGAATCTGTTCCGACAAAATTTACAACAATACCGACCATAGTTTTAAATAAGGAACCACACACTTATACGATTTTGTTGCAGCGATTTATTCGAACATTCACAGTTCTTCTCTTTGTCGTGCCGAAATCGCGGACCACCGCGTTTTGAGAACGAATAAGGTCAATTGAACGTATTGAACTTGAACGTAAGAAAGCAAAACTTATTTGATGTGGAAAAGTTAAGAATTTTATTTTTGTTGAAAAATATTTTTTGTTGGTCTATAAATTGACAGCTTTTACTGCGATAAAATCGCACAGATGTGTGCGTACTTGCGTTTTCGAAGCAGTGACGTCTGTAGCATCAAAAACGGTGCGGATTCATTGCGACAGAATCGCATAGGTTTGTTAAAGTATGTTCAGACAGAAATTTAATTGAGTCAATTAGATTTTAAATTGAGTAAACAGTTTTGGGTGGTCACACAGAGTCAGCTGTTCGGTTAATGGTGGGCTATCAGCTGACAATATATTTTACAATTATTTTGGAAAATGGAGAACAATTCATCCTTAAAAGGAATTCTTCTGGCGTATACCGCAAATATTGAACTCCTCCAGTCAATTCAATCAATTTATGATTGTAAACTGGCTTCTTATAGGAGGAAAAAGAAGAAAAACATGCTACTCATACAACACTTGCGAAGAAAGCAACTATTGCTGCTTGCATTACTGGAAAGAAGCGCAACTCAAAGATCAATGTGGAAGTTGGTAATTTAAACTATTATAAATAAGTTTGTGGCCTTTAATTAATAACATTTTCTTATTTATAGGACCGACAATCCTTGTTTTGGGAGGTTAACTGCAATGCAAATGATGACCACTTTTTCAAGACCCACTTCCGTATAACGCGTGCAAGTTTTGACATACTCTGTGGCTTCCTTAGCAATTTGAAAAAAACTGACACAAATTGGCGCACCCCCATTTCGTTACAAAAGCGCGTTGCAATTGTTTTATTTACGCTTGGTTCATCTGGGGAGTACAGAGTAGTTTCCGAACTATTTGGTGTTGGAAAATCAACTGTGTGCTCAATTGTATTAGAGTTTTGTGAGGAGGTCTGGAAAGCGATGTCAACTCAATACATAAAAAAGTTACCGCCGACTCCTGAAACGCTGGCTGAATGCGTAAATGCCTTCCACCGTCCTGGCTTTCCTCAATGCTTAGGAGCAATAGGTTTGAGAATTTAGTCACTATACAAAAATTATTTATATATCCATACATATATATACATTATGTAATTACATACGTACATCCATATATTTTTAGATGGATGTCATATAGAAGTTAAACCGAATCCAACCGACGCAACGGATTATTTTAACTACAAAGGATGGCACTCCATGGTACTTTTAGCTCTAGTAGATTACAGGTGAAAAAGAGTAACATGCTAATTTTTTTCATTAATAGACAAACATACTTACTTATGTATATTATATCCTCGTGTGCACATATATACAGGTACCGCTTCCTATATGTAAACATTGGTTCCCCAGGGCGATGCAATGACTCGCAAATATACAATGCATCGATGCTCAAAAGAGTATTGACGGAAAATGAATTGTTGAGGAACCATAAGAAGGAAATATGTGGTGTGCAGATGCCAGTGTGCATTCTAGGAGATTCTGCATTCCGATTCTCCACCTCTTTAATGAAGCCATACCCGTTTAGCATGGCCTTAACAGAAACCCAAAAGCTGTTCAACTATAATCTGTCGAAATGCAGAAGAGTAGTAGAGAATGCCTTTGAACATTTAAAAGCGCGTTTCCGACGAATCGGCAAAGGTATAGATAACCGAATAGGTAACGCACCGGTTATTGTTAGAGCCTGCTGCGTTCTTCATAACTTTTTGAACGAAAGAAATGATTACATTAATGAGATTTGGATGGCGAGATTGCAAGAAGTAAATATAAATCGAGAAAATCCTACAGATTATGTTGTAGTTGGTGACAATGAACCCTCCGCTGAAGTAATAAGAAACGCTTTGTGTAATTATTTTAGTGAGTATCAAATTTAATTTTTAATCTTTTTTAAAAAAAGAGATTATAGCATTTTTTAGCTCTTCATTAGCTTTTGAAATGGTTTGAAAAGATGCAGCCTTTTATTTTTCAATATTTATAAGCTCCTTTTCATTTTGGTCACTATTTTTTAAATGCTGGGTTATCTCTGAAGAGAGCTCATCAAATTTTTGCAAAATTTTGGTTTGGAAATGACCCATTTCTTTTTTTTTCTTAGGTTCCATCGCTGAGGCTGAGGTGCTTGGTGGGGATGACGGGTAAGCAAGCGGCGGGGACGGTGAAGGCAGCGGTGTGATTTGAAGTGTGGGTAGAGGTGATGGCAGCGGAGTTAACAGCGGTGACAATTGAGGCGGCTGTGATCCAAAGGAGACTTCTGTTTAAAATAAAAAAAAAACATTATTAGTTTTTATAATAAACGAATAAACATTGAATAAATGTTGACAATAAAATGAAATAAATGTTGAGGCATTTGAGCTACTTAAATTCTGGCATTGCACAAACAGTGGCACAAAGCTGCATAGTGTACCCCAAAGTAAATTTTTTAAATTCTAATAATCTGGAAGGTTGTTGTTGCTTTGCTTTCTATAACAGCATTTTCAAACCCATATATAAACATACATATCACCCATTTACTTTAATAGCGCCATAAATCAAAATAGCAAACTGGAGAAAAGCATGAATGTGTATTTTTTGGATTATGAGGGTACGGTTTAGTTATTTGTACAACGATTTTGGGTTGTTGTGCCCAAACACGTTAGCCGAATCAAAAATCTTTTACACACACTTGTAGACAAGAGTCCACGCGTTATTTAAAAATAATAATGTCGGTTTGAAATGTGGCATTTTTTGCAAATTTCCGAGCTCAGTTGTAAAGCACAAAAAATTTCCACGAAATATCTCTGTTGGGGGCTGAAGGGGGGGAAGAGCGGTGACTTTTCACAAAGCGCGGTCCATACTCTTTCGTTTATGGGGGGCTTGGGGGACCACGCCAACTCCCCGACCGCCTCCTACACGAAAATTGTTGTACAAATAACTAAACATTTCCCGATTATGACACTATTGAAGTTAATTAGCGACATGTATATAATATAGGCAAATACTGAAATGTATTTACACATGAATACTTGCACAGTACATTACAAAATATATGCATTTATACATATGTACGTATATACATAAAAACATACATACTGCAACTTCCAGCCGTGGTAAAAAATAATTTGATGCGATATTGGACACTGAGACACATACCGTCGATACTTTCGACCATCTCCGCATTTTTCCGCAAGCCACGGAGATCTCCAACGCGTTCTGCCCACAAATCAAGGATCGCCAACTCGCCGTCCTCAGTCCATGCTAGCCGCTTTCTTTTTCTTTTGAGAGCTGTTTTAAATAAAATAAAAGTAATTTTATTTATAATTCTTTTAAAAATTAAAGTAATTTTATTTACTTACAATCCGTGTCGTCCATAATTGCTAAATATTTCCGAATTTTAAACCTCAACCGTCAACTGAAACAGCTGATTGTCATTTGCGCAATGAACACAGCCCGAACTCAAATAAACTGACAGTTGTCTCTCTCGCACCGCTCCCTTAGCAGTGGCACCGTGTTGCTTCTTTGCAAATTTACATGGAAACAGTGTAGCTTTGGTGTGAAATAAAAGTATAAGCTTTTGTGCAATATGTTTATTTGTATATGCATATGAAGCATATTTAATAGTTTTGCTCATATATTCAAAGTATATTTTTAACTGATGAAAACCTAAGAATTGGATGTTTACATCAATCTCATAGTAGTCTTATTTTAATTTGAGTCATTTTGCAGTTTTTATACGGTTAAATAGCATATAAATTACGTAATTCACGTAGATATATCAATATTACGTTCAACATTTCGTTTAAAATGTCAGATTTCCTGCAAATACATTAGAATTTACAAAAGGAATTTCACTACTAATTGCCTACTTTGCGTACTTTTCTACTACCATTTTCGAAACAAGGGATTGCATTCTTGCCCTTTCTCTGTCCTTCGTAAATGCAACCTTTTGTAAGCGAGTGTCAAACCGCAGCTGTCAATAATTATTTAACCTTGTATTATTGAATCATGAACTTTAATTAAATTTGTTATTTATTTATTTAAGTGAGTAAAAAGTGGTTGTAAAACCGACTTTGCCAGCGAAAGCTTTCATTTGTGATGAGAGCTTTTGAAAGCTTTGGCACTCTGTGTTGTAAAAGCAGGGCTGGTATACAAGTGAGCAGCAGATACACAAAATTGTGGTGTGTGTATATTGATCACTGATTAAACGTGTAACATTTCTGAGTATGGTTATTCTGATTTAGTTTTTATTTAAGTGAAGAGCATAGGTCACTTAAATCAAAACTAAAAACAAATTAAAATGGATTGGTGAAACCAAAAATTCGAAATTTAAAGTAATTTTAACTTAAATGAATCTGGTGAAACGCAGCCTTAGTCTTTCAAAGTTTTTGCGTAGTTGAAAAAATCAATTTAAGCCATGAGGAAATATAGATGAAGTTTGAAAAAATATGTAATTTTGTTTCTTTTTTTGCAATACCACACTCAAACGAAGCACCGGAGAGGATTTTCAGTATAAAGTTTGCTTCCTGGCGCAAAGAGAGGAACTGACTTATAATCAAAATTTTTGAAAGTGAGCTTAAAATTAAAAGTAATGTTAAAATGAAATGTAAAGAATTCTTTGACTATTTAAACACTGAAGATGGAACTGTAGCGCGTTTCTGTAAGAAATCGACAAAATTCTCGATTATAGTGACGTCATATCGATTCGATCCAAGTTTGTCGATTGGCGGAGAAAAAGTGTTTCCGTAAGCATTAATCGACAAAATGTGGAACAGTGAGAGAAATGATATGCCAATCGACAAGGAATGTGTGAAATCGAATTGAAAGTTATTTGTCAAAACATTTTGAAAAGTAAGCATGAAAACAAAAATGTGTATACAAAAAATTGTATATTGATAAATATTTATTTTCAGCTATGAGTTTGTTGGTAGCTACACTCGCGATACAACAGGACCGCAGAAATATGCTGCGAATGCGACGGCGGTATTTGAGGGACTCCACAGATCCATTCAGCATTCCAGAGGCGCGCTTTATAGAGTTGTTTTGCTTCAGCAGGGCAGCAGTCAGGGAACTTCTTGTAGAAATGGAGCCTTTAATGGATACAGCAGTAAGGAATACGTTCATTCCAAACTCCATTAGACTGTGTGTAGCACTCCACTATTATGCTACAGGATCGTACCTTAGAGACGACGGTCAGGATTTCGTTTGCGCCATAAGTAAGACCATGGTAAGCCGCATACTACATCAAGTCACAAAAATTTTGCAAAACTACTTGGCGCAACGATATATTATACTCCCAACAACATTGGAGCAGCAGAATATAGTAAAACAACGGTAGGTGAATTATTTCAAATTTAACGACTCGTGGTTATTCATTTCATTTGTTGTTTATTTACAGTTTTTTTAATGCAACTAGATTTCCCGGCGTCTTAGGAGCGATTGATTGCACTCACGTCAAAATTAAGAAGCCATCAAGTGATGTAGAATACTGCTACATTAATCGGAAAGGATACTTTTCCAAGAATGTGCAATTGGTGTGCGATTTCGATTTAAATATCCTGGGGTGCTTCGCAAGGTATGGGGGAAGTACGCACGATGCTTATATTTGGGAAAGCAGTATAATAAAATCCCATATGCTAAATGCTTACACTGCAAATGGCTCTACTGGATGGTTGCTTGGAGATTCTGGGTATCCATTGCAGCCGTGGCTAATGACTCCATTCAGAAATGTTGAGCATGCCAGCCAACAGCGCTACAATGATAGCCACGCACGTGCACGAAACTGTGTAGAACGCCTTAATGGAGTTCTAAAAAAGGTATTTGCTTGCCTTTCACAAGACCGGGGGCTAATGGAGGATCCCTCATTTGCTGGGTCTATAATTACTGCATGCTGTACACTACATAATATTCGAAAGAGATTTAATCTTCCGCTTCCTGAAGTAGATCCACCTGCTGATCTATCTGACAATCAATCGTCTGGGGACAATGTCGAATTAGTACACGTTTTAAATGAAGGAAGAGCTGTTCGAAATATTATTACAAGAAATCACTTTTATAATTAGCCAATGTTATAAAAAATTTAAGTAAAGGTGATTTTTTATTGATCAGAAAAATTTTGGTTCATTTTTAAGATTTAATCGAAAATTTTTCGTTTTTTGTTCGCATGGAATTTTATTTTGAAATTCGGTGAGTTAGTTAGGAGTGTTTAAAGAGGCATATTCCTAAGAAATTAATTAAAAACGATTTGGTTGGTTTGTTGATTTTTTTTAATATAGCGCAAATTTGAAACTTGGATTTATAGTGTTTTTGTTAAAGAATAAACTACAGTGCCGCACTAAATTATTAGCATAAAAAGTTTTTCACAATGTTTGCAAAATTTTTTTTTTTTTTGCTTTAACTTTTTCCACTAGGGTTTTATAACATAAAAATTAAATCTCTAAATTTTGTGAAAAAGTCAGGGAAATTCAATAACTTAGCAAACAACTTTGCAACTTTTTAATCAGACTTTTAGAAAATTCTGGATATGCAGATTTATAGCCCATTCCATTTTAGTACAACAAAAAATAAGTTTGAAGTTGCTAAAAGTCGTGTTAATTTTTAGCAACTTTTTCACGCAGTTTCATCCATACAAAGTTCGTTCAACAGTTTTTTTTTATGTATGCAAGAAAAAATTGCCAAAAATCAACGCGTTTTTTTAACAACTTCAAACTTGCATTTCGTAATACTAAAATTGAATGGGTTATAAAACTGCATACTTAGAACTTGAATGAAAAATCTGATTAAAAAGTTTCAAACTTGTAGGCAAATTTATTGAATTTTCTTGAGATTTCCACAAAGTTTCGAGATTTTATTTTTATGTTCTTTGTTGCAATATGAACTATATTTTGTTAAACTTAGCGGAAAAAAATTAAGGTAAAAATTGTTCCACGCATTGTGAAAAATTATCCGTACTAATAATTTAGTGTGTCACTGTGTACTGTGTGTGTGTGTGTGTGTAATAAAAAATAATAAATACTAATACCTATTATGCACTTCAAAGGTATAGAGAATATTTTAAAAAGTAAATTTGCGATTTCACAGCTTCAGTGTGCTAAAAATATATAGAAAGATGTAGGAAAAATAAAGAAATATTAATGCGATACAATATTACAAAAAGCTGTTATCGTTAAATTTTACCTGTCATAGCTTCTAAAAGAGCTTTTAATGTATCATGAATGCCCTTTAAGGCATCCATATGCTCCTTGTGCTGCCTCTCCAACAAATTCTTCAATTGTTGGTGTTGGGCTTCAATTAGAACACTAGCTTCTTCCACGCAACTTTGGCTGCTGCGCGTTTTGTTTGGCTTATTGGATACAACTTCAAACCCCTGACCCGGTGGAAACTCGACTACTTCCTCCTCATCAAACACGTCGAGGTCAACCATGTCTACCTCCGGCAAATCAACACTTTTAGCCGTTGACTGTACATATCAAACGTAACACTACATTTCATAATCAACTCGACTTTTAATTTTGAGAAATGTTACTTACTGCCAAACCGATTTCGGGAGTGAGTCCATCCCCATCCACCATGTCTCTTGAAAAAAATTCCAAAACTTCAGTGTCCATAGCGTCCAAGNGTTCCAAAACTACAGTGTCCATAGCGTCCAAGGGTTTTGGACCATCCTGCAACGGTAGATTGCCAGTGCGTCTGGCGAACGCTCTGTGGGAATTATTTAGTTTTTTCACAGACGATTTCCAATCAATCCAACACTAAAAGAAAAACAATACACATAAAAAAAACGTCAAAAAAGTTTTTTGTTATTAACTTTTAAATGGTTGATATAATTAACCTAAACTAAATTTAAATTCTATACGCCCTATTAAGTTTCGGTTTTACCTTTTTCCACTGGTTAGAGGTTTTATGGGACCCTCCTAATGCGTTCAGCTCGTCAGCAACCGCAGCCCATACTTCTGCATGCTCTTTTCTGGCGTTTGGTGTCGTAAACTGGCCCTTACCAACGCAGCGATGCTGTTGCATTAGCTGGAGCAACCGATTTTTTTGACCTTTGGTAACCCGGCCCGACATATTCCTCTGTAACAAATATACATGTGTATTTATTTAAATATTCATAAGTATACAAAATATTAACAAATATATAAGTACTTACGCTGGCTTTAGATCCAATGTCTTCCATTTTAAATTCAAATAAACGAAATATGTACATACACACATCAAAATACAGTTGTCACCAGCTCAAAGGCAAGTGAGAATAATAATCGACAATACTTCGTTTCATTTGGTTACAGAAACACATTCAATCGAGTATTCCTACTGAAATGGAATGAAACACGTCAGTCGAAAATCCAGCGTTGTCGACCAATTCGACTCATTTTCTTATAGAAACATAACAAGTGAGAATGACGTCAAATTACATCAAATCGACTATTTCAATCGAGAACATTGATCGAGACGAGTTACAGAAACGCGCTACTGATCTTATTATTGCTATTCAAAAATGTAATAAATATATAAGAATTTATTGTATTATGTGTGCACTTATGTTAAAATTAATAACACTTTTATTATCTGGCGTTTTAAAGTATTATCTGTTGCTTACATTCATAATTTTGCTTTGAATGAAAATGTACTGAAAAGTACTGATTTTTTAGCATGAAAAAGTCTAACGTACGGATTTCGCGCATAAAAAATCTGGCAACCCTATCCTTGCTACCTTGTAAGCAGCAAATGAAGGAAGAAGAAAAATGAAATATGAAATCCCTTACAATATTATCCGCCTTCTTCTCTCGCACAGTGAAACATATATATAGCTTTATAAAATAATATCCATGTAAAAATATCAATAAAAAATCGAATAAAAAGCTCAAAATTGTTAAGGAACTTTGTCGAATTTTCTTAACTTTTGTACAAGGGTTGAAGTTTGGACTTGCATGGTTTTTGATAGATAACGAGCTATTTTTTCATAAAAAAAGAACAAGTAATTTTTAAACAAACAACACAAGTGACTTCAAACCGGTAATTTCTTCATGATCCAATGATGGGATCTAAACCAAATTAGTATGTGGCCACCCTTGAGGTACCACCTTTCCGATAAAAAGGAATTATCGAAATCAGTTCAAGTGGTCCAAAGTTATGCGGTAACTTATATACATAAAAAAATATTCGCAGGAATTGATAAACTTTTCCTGTTTTTAAGTCGGTCAAAACTTGCAAAATGTCGCGACCCTATTTATATTTTCGCCAGTGTATATATACAGCGTGGCGACGAAGAACTGTTACCCCGGGTTTTTGTGAAATAAAAAGGTCCTTTATAGATTTGCGAAAAAAGTATTTTATTGGTAAATTTCCACAGATTATACTTTAGTGGTATTAATAAGTTTTTAAATTTTAATCCTTATTTACATTTGCCAGCAGTGTAAACTTTGAGAGAAAAGTTCATTTGGCACGCAGGTCTTCGTCAGTTAATTTATTCCTTATCTTCTGTAACCATAGGTAAATTTTCTCCATTTTGAGTTCCTTATACTCCCCTTTTTGTCCAGCATAAGGCCTCATACTTAAAAATCGAATAGACTCGGATCTGGTGACTAGGACGGCCATTCATTGGACCAACCTTATACAGTTTTTTCTTTTTTGTATTTTTTTGTACAAAGCCTAAGAAAAAATACACCTGAAAAAGACCTGCGTGCGAAATGAACTTTTCTCTCAAAGTTTAAACTGCTGGCAAATGTAAGTAGGGATTAAAATTTAAAAACTAATTGATACCACTAAAGTAAAATCTGTGAAAATTAACAATAAAATACTTTTTTCGCAAAATCTTTAAAGGACCCTTTTATTTCTAAAAAAACCGGGGTAACAGTTATTCGTCGCCACGCTGTACATATGTAAACTGTGCTACACAATTTTTGATGACACGAGGCAATATTCATTTTAAGTTTAAGTTGTTATAAAAAGGACTTTATAACTTGAAATTGGTAATCTTTTCAACCAACATAATAAGGGCTATTTACAGCCGTAAAGCCAATATCAGTTTTCTTTTAAGGTATTTTTAAATGAAGATTTTTTGGGATCGAAACGATTGTTAAGCTTTAAAATCTTATTTTGAAGATTTTTTTGGAAAAAAAATTAAGANTTATATACATAAAAAAATATTCGCAGGAATTGATAAACTTTTCCTGTTTTTAAGTCGGTCAAAACTTGCAAAATGTCGCGACCCTATTTATATTTTCGCCAGTGTATATATACAGCGTGGCGACGAAGAACTGTTACCCCGGGTTTTTGTGAAATAAAAAGGTCCTTTATAGATTTGCGAAAAAAGTATTTTATTGGTAAATTTCCACAGATTATACTTTAGTGGTATTAATAAGTTTTTAAATTTTAATCCTTATTTACATTTGCCAGCAGTGTAAACTTTGAGAGAAAAGTTCATTTGGCACGCAGGTCTTCGTCAGTTAATTTATTCCTTATCTTCTGTAACCATAGGTAAATTTTCTCCATTTTGAGTTCCTTATACTCCCCTTTTTGTCCAGCATAAGGCCTCATACTTAAAAATCGAATAGACTCGGATCTGGTGACTAGGACGGCCATTCATTGGACCAACCTTATACAGTTTTTTCTTTTTTGTATTTTTTTGTACAAAGCCTAAGAAAAAATACACCTGAAAAAGACCTGCGTGCGAAATGAACTTTTCTCTCAAAGTTTAAACTGCTGGCAAATGTAAGTAGGGATTAAAATTTAAAAACTAATTGATACCACTAAAGTAAAATCTGTGAAAATTAACAATAAAATACTTTTTTCGCAAAATCTTTAAAGGACCCTTTTATTTCTAAAAAAACCGGGGTAACAGTTATTCGTCGCCACGCTGTACATATGTAAACTGTGCTACACAATTTTTGATGACACGAGGCAATATTCATTTTAAGTTTAAGTTGTTATAAAAAGGACTTTATAACTTGAAATTGGTAATCTTTTCAACCAACATAATAAGGGCTATTTACAGCCGTAAAGCCAATATCAGTTTTCTTTTAAGGTATTTTTAAATGAAGATTTTTTGGGATCGAAAAGATTTTTTTTAGCTTTAAAATCTTAATTTGAATATTTTTTTGGAAAAAATTAAGATTTTTGGGGGACTTCCTCTGGCAACACTGAAGGCAACATTTTTTGTAGAAACGCCACAACAAATTTTACGATCTTCACAGTTGGTAAACGAATCTTCGGCTGTATAAAACAGGCCTTGATGACAATAAGGCGTACACCGCGACGATGAAGACACGAACGCCATGGTTCGTAATTTCATAAAAATTACCAAAAGCAGGTTAGAGTGATATTTGCACTGATGCATCGAATTTTCTCCAATGAGCTAGTTTATTCAGTGCAGGATAATTAATTGCCCTGCAGCCAAAAATGTTTCCAATATACTTATACGCTTTGTGGTCGTGAGCTAGTGAGAATACGTGCTTGTTTATTGCACATTATTACTAAAATTTTTTTTTTTTATTATTACATCTCAGAATACGTGCTAAAACAATCATCAAATATTAAACATGCTTATACATACTCTATACAGACATACATACTCATTCCACATACTCAGTGAGAAACATTATTGAAATTGTATTAATGCTCCGTAAATATTAATTAAATTATCTAATAACCTCCTGTTTTCAAATACTTCATCCATGTGATTTCCCCTTCACCTTATATATACCCAATATGTCCACATGTATGTACATACATACATATGTATGTATGTGCATACCTGTAGGGTATCCCTGCAGGAAAAGCTATGGACTGTTGTGAGTTTCATATTTCATATTTATTTATTAAGTCTATGGTTGCAAAACCTTACAGACTAGAGGTACAAAATGACTTAGAAATAATCATTAAAGATACGATTAAAAGTAACTAGATCCCAGCTTAGATAAAAAAGAGATCTAGGATGGGCGAAATCAAGATCAAGACTATTAAAAATTCTATTAAGTTCATTAAGAGACCTACCATGCATACCACAATGTCATAGATAAACATGAGTGAGTGAATTATACGCCTTGAGGCAAGTGATTTCAAATTTATTGAGTTGAGTTGAGCATTTATATACATATATTATTATTATTATTTTTATTATTATTATTATTATTATTATTATTATTATTATTATTATAGGCCATATCTCCGTAACCTCTAAAGTGATCTATTGTGTGCGGCCCCTCGCCCTATGTGGGAAGGCTTTTAATGTAGCCTACACTCAGAAAAAGCATTTCCTTAAAACAAGAAACCAGTTTCTTTATATTAGAGTTACTGTTTTTTCCTTAGTATTACGGTAAATTTACTCAATTTGAGAAGTTTCTCCTTAATTCAGGTTCATGCTAAAAATAGTGCGTCATTAATTTGAGGAATTAAATTTACTCAATATAGGTAATAATTTTGTCAGTGCTTTTAAGACAAAGTTAATTGCTTTCCTGGCAAATATCGTCGCATAAAGACTACGGTTCTGGTTCTGAGATCGCAGGTTCGAGTCGGTTGGAGGTGGTTGGAGTATGGTAAGTCAATTATTTCAATTTAAATTTAAATTACAAGTTGTAAAACTAATTTCATATATGGTAAAACCTTAATCATCAAATACCATAAAATATAAATGAGATATTTTTTTTAAATACAATTTGAAAAATTACAATAAAACAAAAAATTAAAAAAAAAAGTTACCAGCTCTGGGTCTCGAGCTTTGCATCTTTCGACTAGCACTCCAGAGCTTTGCTCTGTCGCCCATTGCGACTGTTTGAACGCCGCGAGCTAAATGGCATACATATTTATTCCTTTCACGGCAAGTTAATTCTTCCTAAGAATAAAGAAAATAGTACTGAAAACTAATGAATTGTGTGTTCCTTAAACGGAGTCAAATCGTTTACTCTTATAAAAGTAGCCATGTCTTTGGAGCCATTTCAAGGTTATATTTCCTTAGAGTAATATACTTTTTTCTTAGCATCAAGGAATATTTTTTCTGGGTGTAGCCTTAGTCCACAATGCTAAGCAAGCATAGATTACTTTTGGCTTTACGAGAGAGTGTTGAATCACTAATAGGTCATTTTGGGAGTAAGGTTTAGGGTTGCCAATCATACTATAACATATAGTATTGCACTATTTTTTCGGTCGGCGTAGTCTATACTATTGGAAAAAATATATAATGCAAAAATACCATATTTCTTCAGCTATAAATATAAATATGTTTCACTACCTTTATACAGAAATAACAATATTAAATGAAATATTCTTTAAAGTAAAAGGTCGTAGTGAATTTGTAATCAAGTATGGTAAAATATTTTTAAAAATACTGAAATGAATTACTAAATTGGCTTAAATTATATCAGTCCTTTTCTCTATTCCTGCAACTTCTGCAATCACAGAAAGAATTTTTTCTATTATGAATGTGAAATGGTGAGATTAGAGAATATGCTGGCAACGCTAGTAAGGTCCCATGTTCTACCAAAAAGAGGTGAACAGGCAAAGAAGGCCTTCATCGCTTTGTTGATATCAATGAAAAAATTTGCATTCCAGTTGAGTGTTTTGTCAAGATATGTAGCTTTACCGGAAAATTGTAGTCCTGTGTCGCTCAAAGTGAGTTTAATAGTAGATAACTTTTTCCTTCGAGTAAATGGAAAAATAATAGTCTTTGCAGAATTAATAATTAGTTCTTTATCTTCACACAATTTTTGTATGATCCGTAGGGCTTGTTGTATGCGTTTGGTGATAGTTTCGTCATATATGTAGCTCTGTTATGCAGATTATCAGATCATCTGCCTAGCCTTGCGTTTCAAAAGCTTGGCTGTTTAGTGTGAAAAGGGTTCGTCTATAGCTGTAGTCCACAAAATTGGACGGAGTGCATCCTCTGGGGGCATCCCCTTGTGGATGTTATCGATTCTATCGTGCCTCCTAATTCCATACTGATGTTTCGTGCTCTTAACATCGATCGATTTATGATTGGGCTTACACGCTGGGTTAGCAAGGCATCTTTTACTGCCTTATATGATGCGTTATCAAAAGCCAATGAAATATCAATGAAGGAGCAAAGGGGTATATTTTTAGACTTCAGGGATTTCTCAATTTTTGAAGTGTGGCTACGAATGTCAGTCTCCGCGGATTTGCCTCGTTGATAGGCAAACTGGTTCTTGTTCAGAGGCCGTTACTTTAGGTTGACTTTTCTGATATACTGATCCAGTGTTTTCTCCATTTCTTCGTAGGAGAAAGGAACTAAGACTAATTGGTCGGTAAGATGACGGTAATTGTTCCGGCTTACCCATTTGGGGTAGAAACACGACCTTAATCTAAGACCATCTGCTGGAAATGTAACCCAGCAAGAGCAAAGCTCTATAGAGTTTAGAGAGGACGGGGGCTATGTGTACAAAACCGCGTGTCGTGGTTCTGCAAAACCTCGTAACTGACTTTTGTGCCAAAAAAGATATTTTCTCACCGGAAGCTACTGGAATTAAGCCCTTATCCATTCGTACTAAAATATCGGTACTTAGATATAAGAAGAAGAGATAATTAGGGATAAAAGAGAGAATCGTTTTGAAATAAGACAAGGTTTACTCTCTCCTATAAAATTAAGGCAACGTCACATACGAGGTTTTGCATTTTCTTGATACGCGGTTTTGTACTTTAAACGACGATGTACATACATATGTTCATATGCATATTGGTGCTTGGAAAAGTTAACGTTCGTTCTGTTTTTCAACTCTACCGATATTTTTGTATCCGTATACAAATAATATGTACAACTACAAGACCTGATAAAGTCGTTCAGTTATATGGGTATATCGCTACAACTTTTGATTTTGGTGATTATGCATAGTATCTTAGGTACATGGTCAAAACCTCTATATCTGTTGGGTATTTTTCAAAAGAAAATATTTGTATGATAATAAGAGTTACTGTAGTGTTTTGTCCGACCTGAAACAATACCCGCTCGTTGTAATCCTAAAACTAGCTAAAACACCAGTGAGTCAAAGCGATGATTGCGCATGGTTTTTTTTCTTTTGCACGGTGTATTTCCTTTACTGAATGTGTTTAGACGCTGATAAATTTTTTCAGATAATCTTAAGTCAATAAAATTTATAAAAATAGGGTTGCCAATTCATAGATTAGATTAATAAAAATATATAAAGTAGTAATTCTGGATTATTAAAATTTAACTAAGTTTTCCTTTTATCCACGTAACTTTTGTACCGTTTGATTTTTGAAAATGGCATTGAAGTACTATATTCTATATAACATACATACAGAAATTTAGTATCTGAAAGAAAACTCAAGAAAAAAAAAGATTATTCCGCTTGCACACTTATTTATCGATAAGTGAATGGTGTTTTATGCTAAAAAATAATTGTTCGACACCTGTATGTGTTCATAAATTGGTTTTAAGGCGAAAGTTATCAAAGGTCAAAATTTTAGGCAGCTACACAGGAATACGATCAAAAGTTGTTTTGACCCGACCAGGTGTCTTATATGTATTTACTTGGTATCCGAGGCTTTTTGGGTCCGCTGATTACGAATAAGAAGTCAGATGTTCAAAATTCAAAATTATGGATCCAATTTAGTTTTTAATTCTTATAAGATTTGGTACCTTTGCTCGCTATATTGGATCTGGAATTTTGAGCTTTGAAAATTTGACTTCATATTCGTAATCAGCCACTTCAAGAACCAAGATAAAAATAAATTTAAAAATTTTCTCACATAAAGTTCGTTATGTTTTTTGAGGCTAAAAAAATCTGACGTCATGGACGGCTGATTCGTGTTCAGCGACCCCAAAAAACATATTGAACACCTAGTTTGGTCAAGAGAGTTTTTTTATTATAAGGTGAAATCGGTTAGTTGAGTGTGCCACAACTTTTTTTTTGTAAATGTCGAAAATCAAGAGCTCTACAGATATGCCCATATACAAGTTATACTTCTTAATACTGCGTGCGTAAATTTCACAGGAGACATAATTTTCAACATCTTATTGATTTCTAAACATACTTAGTGAAAAATATCTCTATGTTTGTTATTTACACACAGTTATACGCAGCAGGTTTTTAATGAGAAGCTCTTTTAGGGCTGTAGCTGAGTGCGCAGAAATGCTTGCTGTCAGAGGCAACATGTTTAAATGATAATGAAAATTGCTGTGTCTCCGAGCTATGAAAAAGGATCTGTGAAGTGCAGAACATAAGCGTATTCAAACGAAAAAATTCGGCAAAAAAAAGTTTGTTTAAAGTATCAAAAGTGAGGATAATATCACCAAATCACTGTTGAAAATATTAATGAGGCAATGGCCTCATCAAAAAAAAATCACTTTTATTACTTTCCAAATTTGAATTTGGTAATATTAACCAATTCTTGGTAGATTTTTTTCTCAGTGTTATGATGGTACATATATATTCTAGGTTTAGAGGAGGACGAGGATGAATGTGTGTATATACACTAGGGTGGTCCAAAATAAGTAAAATCGGATTTTTAATGCTCTCACCCCTAGGATTGTTCTATATTGAAAAAAGTATACCCCTATTTTTTTATTTTGAAATCATAAAATATTTAGAGGTCGCTGAAAGCGCCTAAAGTTTTCCATGTATTTTATATGGGAAACAAATAACTTTTCGTGGAAATGGTGTGGAATTCTTGAAAATTAATATTTTTCGATCAGAAAACTCTGGTTCTCTCCAGGAGACTTCCAATAACAATACCCAATTGTTTATTTGACCATTTTTTAATATTAAAGATATTTTATTTATCCCCCATTGCATTTCATGGCATTTTCTAGGGATTTTGGAGGAACTCTAATATATAGTTACTACGAAAAAATGGTTAAAAAAATAATTGGGTATTTTTACTGCGAATCTCCTGAAGGGAAACAGAGTTTTTCGGTCGAAAAATATTGATTTTCAAGAATTCTATACCATTTCTACGAAAAGTTGTTTTTCCCCATATAAAATACATGGAAAATTTTGAATGTAAACCCAAATTATTTATTCAAGGTAAAAATTGGTGGGTAGACACTGAGGCAAATCGTTTCTGGGGATGCATCAAGCACGTTGAGGTGCCACAATCTTATTATTTCAATATATTCGGAAATTTGATGCTTGAGAAGTGCACACAATCTGTTATCATATGCAAAGGGTGTAGTCCTTTAGGAACTTGGTGTTTGTCGCCTAAACATGACTTATTGAGAACTTGACAACGACGAAACAATATTTATATTCGAAGTCAAAGTTTTTGGCGCAGTATTTAAAACAATTGTCATGCGGAAAGGTTTGTCAATGGTGTGAGAATAGGGCCTTTAGTCACAGATTTGAAGGTAAAATTCAACTTTTATTTGAGCAAATTGGTTGTTTTGTAGAAGTGTGGTGAAGACTGCTGCCACTGTAACATTAAGGTTCTAAGTATGTAAATGCAATACAAAATACAATTTTTTTTCAGTTAGTGCAAATAGATTTTTGTAGGGCTGTAAACCGCTTCCAAAATCCATGCGGTTCGGTTCTGTTGTTAGAACCACTTGGAAAAAACTTTTACCGATACAAGAACCGGTTCGTAAGTATCTCCGAACTGCGGTTCGGTTCGAAGTGATGCAAATATCGAAAAATATGACAAATGCTATACATGGTAGGCATGGACGTACGCAGGTACGAGCTGGAGGATGCGCAAGCCCCCCTAAATTCCAAAGTTTCATTGTAAGTTTCTTTCTATGATTTCATAATCAATTTCCAATTCAAAAAATGTATGCAATAAATTAAAACTTTGGGTGTCTTCACATCCATTTCGGTAGTTTTGGTAAACTGCTGGTTATTCCTCGATAATTTTATCAACTGCGAACGTCCTTTTCAGCTTACTTTTGTTAGTCTGATAAACAGTCATTTACTTAAAGAAAAGGTAAAATAATTATTATCTTTTAATATTTTATCTTAGTTTGTACTTGAATTTAGGTTTAGATATGCTTAGCGTTCACAGAGGTTTTGTAGAAAAAACAAAAAGGAGACTATTGTATAAATAAATAAGAAAGTTTTTAGCAAAAAACAAAACCGACTTCAATTCTCATGTAAAACTTTAAGATTAGTGTTAATTTCTTCATGATCCAACAATCGGATTTAAACCAAATTAGGACGGGAAAGATTTATCGAAATCGGTTATGTGGTAACATACATAATCCGACGAATAGATATCCACCTCCTTTTTTGAGGTCGGCTAAAAATAATGACAAAATTACGATTTTGCTGTAAAGGCGAAGTCGCATTTCAAAATATTTTAACCCTTCAATAAGTTCATAATAAACTTTATACTGTGTCTCCAGTGAGAGATTTACCTGTTAAGATTTAATAAATGCCGTTGCTAAATCACAATCGTCTCCATTGCCACAACGAGATATATTTGACGTTCAGATTTTTAAATATTTGACGTTTGGTTATGTATGATTATATAAATACAGTTGCGGACATGGAAATACAGACAGATAAAAGGAAGGTAGCAGGAGCGGAATTTCATTATGTGAACTCTGAATATTATTGGCTTCTTATTCGTGGTAAATATGTCTAATATATAGTTTGAAAAATGTAATAAATGGTACCGTATTCCGTATCATTTTCCCGAATTTAAGCAAAATTATTAAAACGGTATAGAACAACATTAGCGGAAAGAAAATTTTTTAAAGAGCTGTTGGGGAAATAAACTCTCTTCTTCATAAGAACCGAAAATCCGATCGAGGGCCTTTAGCATATCATAAAGACCTAAACAGGAAGCATGACTTTCAATGCATTTTATGAGTCGAATTGAGTTCTAGAGGATATTTGGTGCAATGTTATCGAAGCAGAGCCATTACCGAATTTTATAGATTTTATGTCGCAGTGCATAAAAGTTAATAGAAAGCGGAGCAGACTGCATGATGTTATCATAAAACATATATTCTGAATTTGTAGTTTTCAGAATAATAGGGGTCTTCCCTTAAACTCGTAAAAGCCTCGCAAAGCTCGTAACAGAACTGTCAAAATTTGTATGGAGCTCAATTCACGAGCCCTCGTAAAATTACGAGGCAAATTTGATGCGCAAACGACCTCGTAAACTTCAGTGTGGCCGAAATTTTTATAATAAAATGTATGTTAAAATAATGAAAATAAATGAGAAAAATAATAAGCGAATAAAATGAATGAATTTCATCCACCAACTGTATTGACTTAGGTTTTTTGATAATTTTCGGCATTTTAAATTGTATTTAAGCCAAGAGTGATAGAGACAAGACGGCCAGATGTTATGGAAAATACTACGAAACGAAAAATGCTTCACAAAATCCTGGTTGATCTGCCAAACAGTCACTTTATGCGCCTATCAACACATTTTCACATAGGGGGCGTTCCCATAAGAGCCTCGTAAACTTACGAGTTTTACACAGTTTAAGACTTTACAGGTTTAAGGGAATCCCCTAATTATCTTCTCAGTTTATTACAAACAAAGTTATGTAAACATTAATATTTGCCTTCAAAACTAACCAAAATATAAGAACACGCTTAAAATTACAAAAATTATTGTTTTTAATAGGCTAGATTTCAATGACCTCAACTGTATATGGAATTTACAAATGTCATTTGACTTATGGCATGTGAATTTGTGGTTGCCACACCCAACAAATTGTATTTGTTGATCAATATTATTGAAAATTTAATGAAGTTTTAACTTAAATCTACTGCCTTTCGATATTTAATTTTATATGGTAAATCTCAAAAGGTTTAACGTTAAATCTCGTCAGACGGCTAAATCTTCATTAAAGCTCACAGTGGAGACATAGGGCTCGGTACAACTCAATTTTTAAAATAACAAGTAATTTTTAATCAAAACACACAACCGACTTCAATTCTCATATACAAATTTAGAAGTACCAATGATCGGATCTAAACCAAATTAGTATGGGACCTCCCCCGAGGCACCAGGAAAAGAATTATCGAATCGGTAAGAAAGTTATGCGGTAACATACATAAAAAAAATATTTCCATGAATTGATAACCTCCTCTTTTTTGAAGTCAGTTAAAAAGATAATAATTAATGAGGTAAATCATTATGAATTTTTAATAGCTATATTTTATTTATTATTTATTTATTTATTTTTTTTTTTAAAATCTCAGGCTCCCCCTAAATTATGCTCTGCGCACGCCCATCATGGTAGGTGTGTATAGTAACTTCTCCAGTTAAAAATTGCAGCGAGAGCGTAAAAGCAAAATAGAGCGGGAAATTGAGAAGAGAAAACTAGCAGAAAGAGTTATTGAACACAAAATTAGTAAAAACTTACTAGTGCACTGTTGTACTGTTTTGACATTCTGCTGTAAACATTTTACTATATATAAATCAGTTTTAAACTCTTTGCTTTACACACAAGCACTTACACAGTCCAGTAGATCAATGATACTTATTTCGATTTCCATTCATTTTACTTTTATGTATTGTTAACCAATTCAACAAATGGCGGCTTTTGACATTTATTCTTCTTCTTCTTCTGCTAGCCAATTTCTGCTAGTAAAAATTTCACTAGCAAGAATTTGCAGCTCTCCCGTGCTCAGACGGATTTGTTCGCTCAGCATTTCGCCACTAACGTCGCCTAAATCAGGAGCAGGAGCATAGTTTGTCCCCCGTCTGCCCATTTTAGGTAGAATTTCTTTGTCCGCTTTATGCATACGAAGCGTTTGGATATGAAGAGCCTTGAAAATAAGCGAAAACAAGTATATAGCAAAGGGTGCAATAACTGTGTACACCCAAAGCTAAAATTCTCGCAATAAATTACTATTGTTAACTGAAAAAGAAACAGTATTTAAAATGCAAACGTACACTTAATTTACCTCCAAGCTCCAATTCTTGGTCCCGCAAAAATTCTAAATTTTCAAAGTACCACAACGTGGGCACTCTCACTTTTCCGAATTTTTTTGCAATTTCCGCCGGTAGCAGGCTCGTATGCCCTGATATTTTTTTACAGTTTCTATCGTAGCAGTTTTGTCTACTTCCCTCTATTTCTCCAGCAGTTTTTTCCATGATTTTTGTTTTTTATTCCTATCTTTATATTTTTCAATTTTACTTTACCAAATCGCAACTTCTCCCTTCAAAAATCCAAAAAAAAATCTTCTAAAAATCGCTTACTTGCAATTTCCCGCGTTGTGCTCACTTCAATGGTTCAAAATACCCTGATATGACGAAATGGGTTAAAAGTAAACTTATATGCCGACATGGGTTAATGTTCGCGAACTGCGCCACTAACGGTCGAACGAATCAGAAAAGTTTAAAAATTTTCAAATACGTCTGATTTGTTCGCGCACCACGCCACTAACGAGAAAAATGACATCGAACACCAACAAATCCGTCGGATTTGTTCGCTGTTAGTGCCTAGCATTAGGGGCGACCGCTGTTTAGAAAAAACTTCTTCTATAAATATTTGAATGTTGCTTGAACCAGTGAGAAAATCTTGGTCCTGCGGAGTGGTAGTCCGCAGCTTTAACCACTCGACCACAGAGGCCTTAAAATAGTATTGACACATTAAGTTAAACTTTTGGCAAACAAAATTAATCTTTTGGCAAATAAATTTAATCTTTTGGCAAATAAATTTAATCTTTTGGCAAATAAATTTAACCTTTTGGAAAATAAAATTAATCTGTTGGCAAATAAATTTAATCTTTTGGAAAATAAAAGTGAAATCTACTATAGTACTAAACAGTGTTTGAAAAAGTAAAAAATAACTAAAAAACTGCTGTTGCTGTGCTAGGAAAGCATTTTTTTTTAACTTTTGACGCTTAGCTTTACTGCGCCAATATCAAGAGTTAACCTTCAGGATAGCTGAAAAGTGTTTTTTGGGTTTTCTGTTCTGTTGATTTGACTGCTCACTTTCAAACAGTTATGTCACAACATGGTCTCAAAACCACGCATTATGGACAAATGGGATAAAAAAGAATCTAAAATGCTACAAATCTTGAACTCCCTTAATATATTTTCATACGCAGATGCAAACAAAAATTATTTATGTGCATACGCACATATGTACATTAGGGTGCTCATCGGAAATGTTTTTTTTTCAAAAATTTTTATTGAGCTTGAGGCAGTTTTTAATGAAAAGCAACAATAATTAAAAAAAAATGGTAGAAGTGATAGCTATTTCGGAAATCACCACATTTCCTCATCAGACTTCTTTCAGTAGGATTCGAACCGACGATCCCACTGATTCAGATTATCGTTGCTTTTTGCCCACTTTTTCATTTGTTAAGCCAACACAATCAAGCGCAGCCATTCCGCTGCAATTTACACTTGATCATGTGGTTGTTGATTTTGATGGTTTTTGCTAATAATTCTATTTTTAGAATGTTTATCTTTTAGGTGTGCTCGTCCTTAAGTTATTTGTTTTTTGTTATTTTTTGGCCATTTAACAATTATATTCAACAATTTTATAATGAGCTCGAGGCCATTTTTNTTTGAAACTACCGTTACGTTGGTGGAACCCGTGGTTTTTGTTTGATTTCAAAAATTTTCAATGTGGCGCTTAAGAAGCTTAAGCGCAATGTGTATACCTTTGGTTGAGATCGATCAAGTAGTTTTTGAGATACGCATATATGATATATGTGAGCGGTGCCACCCCCATTTTCCTTAAAATTCCTGAAAAACCACTTCTTTGCTAAAGAGCGATTGTGTATGTATTATCAATTTTGAATAAATATTGATGAATTCCTTAGCCACACTGCTCAAAAAATCTGAAAGTCCGGTACATAAACAATATAAATTCAAGGCCGTATTTAAGAAAAGTCCCCTAAATTCGATTGCAATTAATGAGGTATCAGTTTATTTGAAAATAGATTTGATTTTAGACAGTACTACATATTTTGAAATTTTGGAAATTACCAATGGTCAAAATATAAAAAATTAAGAGAAATATGTTTTTTTTTTTATTTTACCCCATAAAAAATCCCAACAAGCCAAGTCCGAAAATAGATTATTAAATACCATTTTAAAGGCCTATATATCCTCTTCTCAGATGACATTCGATCTTTGAAATCGAGTCAAAAATAGTCATTCAAAAACTCGTAAATATACAAAACCGTATTTTTTTACCTATATCGACAGGTCGCGACCTCTAAATGACCTTTAAAATATCTTTCAAAATAGGCAATAATATTTCTCATAAAAACGAATAAAATTAGGGGGCACGGTCTTGAAATTTCCAAAAAACAAAACATTTTCGATGAGCACCCTAATGTACATATGTGCGTATGCACATAAATAATTTTTTTTGTACCTGCGTTTGAAAATATATTAAGGGAGTTCAAGATTTGGAGCATCTTAGATGTTTTTTTATCCCATTTTGCCATAATGCGGGGTTTGGTTGGAATAAAATGCGCCAGATAGTTTGACGAATGTTTGCTACAACAACAACAACAACGAATGTTTGAGACCATGTTGTGACAGAACTGTTTGAAAGTGAGCAGTCAAATCAACAGAACAGAAAAACCAAAAAACACTTTTCAGCTATCCTGGAGGTTACCTCTTGATATTGGCGCAGTAAAGCTAAGTGTCAAAAGTAAAAAAAAAATGCTTTCCTAGCACGGCAACAGCAGTTTTTAGTGTATTTTTTACTTTTTCAAACACTGTTTAGTACAATAGTAGAGTTTAATTTTGTTTGCCAAAAGATTAAATTTATTTGCCAAAAGATAATTTTATTTGCCAAAAGGTTAAATTTATTTGTCAAAAGATTAAATTTATTTGCCAAAAGATTATTTTTATTTGTCAAAAGATTAAATTTATTTGCCAGAAAGATTAAATTTGTTTGCCAGAAGATTAATTTTATTTGCCAAAAGATTAACTTACAGCCAGTTTCACCAAACTATTTAAGTGGAAATTAACTTTAATTTAATTTTGTATTTAATTGTCATTTAAATAATTTTCAGTTTCAATAAACTATTTATTTAAGTGAGTAAAAAGTGGTTGTAAAACAGACTAGGACTAGCTTTCGCTTTCATTTGTACTGAGAGCTTTTGAAAGCTTTGGCACGCTGTGTTGTAAAAGCAGGGCTGGTATACAAGTAAGCAGCAGATACACAATGATCAGGTGATTAAACGTGTAACACCTCTGAGTGTGGTTGTTCTGATTTAACTTTTATTTAAGTGCAGAGCATAGGTCACTTAAATCAAAATTAAAATTGATTGGTGAAACCGAAAATTCGAAAATTTTCACTTAAGTAATTTGGTGAAACTGGCTGTTAATGTGTCAATGCTATATATATCTGTGTTCGTATGGAAAAGTAGCTTATGTCGAAAGGCTGGCTTTAGTATAAATCGGCATTCGCAGCATACGATTGCGAATGACTCACTGGCGCTGAGCTGTTGTAGAACTTTTGGCAAATAAACGTGCAAGAACTAGTTCCGATACTAGCAAGTCAATATTCTTATTAAGTCTCATCAAAAAATTCCTTGCCGTTTAAAGAGTAAAGGGAATGCCGCATTATACTAAAGCCAGCCTTTCGACATAAGCTACTTTTCCATATGAACACAGATATGTATGTACGTAAGGAAGTATTAGTACGTTGGCTTAGTTCGCAAACGTGCTAAGTCCACTTTTTATGTAAATTGAGATTTTGATGCAGTAAGATAGCATAACTGAAAATACATCATTACCAAAAAAGAAAATTACCGTAATGTCGTTTTTACTTGTTGTTATGCATTGGTACGCAAATGTGCTAAGTCCAAAAAAATCCAAAAAAAATATATATACACGTCTGTCCGTGTACACGATAACTCGAGATATCTCAACGAAATTTGGTATGTAGGTTGCCCTTTATCCAAGGTAAGTTGGTATTAAAAATGGGCGAATCGGAATGTAACCACGCCCATTTCCGATATAAAGGTATTTTCTAAAAATGCAAAAACTCAGATATTTCAGGAAATATTGGATGCAAATTGTTCAAAATTAGTATGTGAAGTAGAATTTTTGTAAAAAATATTATTATAATTTTTGGAAAATGGGCGTAACCCCGCCCACCTATTATGAAATGCTGTATCTCAGTAGCCCATTCACCAATCTCCACCAAACTCGTTACGAGCCTTATTTAGGGTCTAGCTAAGAAATCTGTTAAAAATCTAATTCACTTAAAATCGATGATCGCGATAACCACTCAGCAGAAAATAAGATTATGATACATTTTTGGATAATGGGCATGGCGCCGCCCACTTATGACCACAAATGTGTAACTCGGTAACCGATTTATCAATTTCTACCAAACTCGGTGCACTTAATAAACCTGGTACGGAAAAGCAATTCGTTGAAAATTATTCAAATCGGACCAAAATTACATTCGTTTCCCGTATATCTAACGGTAAATTTCAAAAACACGGAAACTCTGATATTTCAATAACTGAGGACGCTAATTTACTTCAAGTTAATACTTACAACAATCTCTTAACAATAAATAAGACTGCGTGACGCCGTCCACTTTATGACTACAAGGTGTATTTCGGTAGCCACTTTAGCGATTTCCGCTAAACGTGGTTCAATTATTTCATTGAGTTTAACTCAGGATATTATCGAAAACGTTTGAAATCGGGAAAAAGCCCCTGCTTACGACAGTATTTNTCAATTATTTCATTGAGTTTAACTCAGGATATTATCGAAAACGTTTGAAATCGGGAAAAAGCCGCTGCTTACGACAGTATTTCATAAGGGTATATAAAGTTCGGTTTCGCCCAAACTTATACCTCTTTACTTGCTTTTAATTATTTTCTTTTATAAATCGTACATAAATTTACGACTTAAAATAGTTATTTTTGTTAATAGCAATGAAATAAAACTGTATTAGGTTATAATTCATTTTAAAATTATAAAATATATTTAAAATAAACAATTAAATCTTTTAACAATAAAAAATAATGGAAAAAAGGTTGATAGAAAATGTGATAAGTCCACATTAAAAGAATAAAATCTTAAAGAGAAAATGTGGTAAGTCCTAAAAGAGCCTATAAGTCTGCAACAGCTTTATTTGGAAATTGGCCGATTATTGGTACTAAAACAAGACGGACTAAGGAATAAAACTGCATTTACAGATTAGAAAAATATTGAAAACAAAAAAGGTTAGACGGTTTTTTGTCCCTCCTGAAAAATAAAAAAAATGGACTTAGGACGTTTGCGAACAAAGCCAACGAGTAGTAATTTTATTTATTTTCTTCAGATCCTGAATTACAAAAGTTTTGAGAGATTCAAACAAGCTTTAAAAATTTAAATTAAAATAAATAGAAGATCATAGACAATAACAATAAATGTTGTGTGTCTGCATTGCACTTAGAACTAAACAATATTATATTTTTTTAAGAAAACTCATTTACAATCAGCTCTTTATAGTGAACGATAGTTACCATCATTAATAATATTTAATACTCTTGTCAGGTCCGAGACTTTCTCACCAAAACAATCGAAACGAATATTTTTGTATATAGGACATTCTCCAATGAAATGATATGTGTCTTCAACAGCTCTCAAATTGCAAATAGAGCAGGTTTTAGTAAAAATATTTTTAAAAGAGCTTGCATTAAGATTTAGTAAGCCACCTCTTGCACAAAATATAAGACTTATAGCATACGCAGTATAGTCATCATTAAAGTAGGTAGGGCCTGTAGGTATTAAGTCCGGGTAAAGGTCATGCGTCTGGGACTGAGTAAAGTTCTCAAACTCTGTTTGGATCAGCTTCCCCAACTAACAAACCCTCCAGAACAAAAGTCTTACAAATCACGGAAAGATCTCATCAGACTCTTTTAGCATACTTGGATAACCTCATAATATAATTCCTGTAATAAGACTTAAATTAAGTCTCCCAGTCTATTATTATAAGATAACAAGGCTACTCGAGTGACTAAGGGCCGGTCGCTCAAAGCCTGGTTGACACTAATCATCGGTTAAACATCGTTATCGACGTTACCGACACCGTGTTATGTGCATGGAGTCAATAACGCTGATAACGATGTTAACCGATGATTAGTGTCAACCAGGCTTTGAGCAACTGGCCCTAAGACTTTAAATCTCATAATATCTTCAGCCTTTTTTATGAAACTTCTAGTCCCATATGAGTAGTAAATTGTTATGATACTTATAAGAAAACTCTTGTAAGAGATCAAGTATAAAACAACTCATAAAGATGTCTTTATGAGCCGTAAAATGTTAAAACACTTATAAGAAAACTGTTACGAGTACAAAAGTATCAATACTATCATAAAAACCACTACAATATGAAATATGAAACACCCATAAAAAAGGCTTAATTTTCATTGTGGGAGTTATAATTGTATAAAAAGAGTTAAATGTCTCACATGAAATCTTTATTACTCATAAGAAGAGTTATGAGGAGTTTAACTCTCATGAAAAGAATTGAAGCTTTATACGAAGACTTTTGTTCTCATATAAAGAATAACACTTTCATATGACCAAGAAAAAGGTGTACAACTTTTTTAACGAAACTTAACCTTCTCATAAGCAGAATTTGATCCTCTTAAGAAAACTAAGTCATCAGCGCCAAATTTTCTTTTTTATGAAGGTTTTATAGTAAAACAGAGTTTCGAAAATTTAGCTAACTTACGCAGTTTAGTATGTAGAAAATATCAAAAATTACGCGTTTTAGAGGATAAGTGGACTGACCAGGTCTGAAGTCAAGCAGATAAGGTCCAATCAGTTGATTTGTGAATGGCCGACCACCGCTCATTTATATTCAATCGATTAAGAGTCGCTTTTGAAAAGGTTAAAATGTCAATTGACTTTATTTCGCACCAGTATACGGAATACCGTCAATTGACCTTATTTCCATTGATCTTGTTACCTGTCACCTTACTTTTAGTTTCCAAATATTGTCGAAAATGGGCAACTAAACTCTTTTCTCAGTGTAGTTGGCTCTCACATCTTTAGTACAGCTCTGCAAGCTGTGAAAATTTAATAAGTTATTTGCTTCTGTTAAGTTTCACTTTAATCAAATAGGGCCTTTTTAAATGATAGTTACGCTACGTAATAAAGCATTATGTATTTACATACATATCTACATCTACATATGTCATAGATTTAATGCGATTAATGGTTTTAGATTAGCTAACCAGCAATCCAGGTCTTCAGAAAATGTTTACAGAGGCCTTCGTACATTTTATTTTAGGTTTCCTGCAGGGAATCTATGTTTACCAACGTTTGCGGGAGCACGTGTGTGCTTTCTGTACGTGTGTATAAAGCAGGGGTTCCCAAACTTTTTTCTCGCGGCACCCTTGTTGTGCTAAACAAATTTCGCGGCACCCCTACCCTTCAAATGTCTACGAGAATAAGAATGCAACACACAATGCAAACTTTATGCTCATTTAGCTTTAATGTGAGGACTGAAATTGTTATGATGATTTCATTATTTCCTTTAAGTTTATTGGGAGCTTTGACCCTGAAATCATTTGACGCTGAAAGCGTGCTGGTGCATTTGCTTTTAACCAACTTCACAAAAAGGAGAAGGTTATCAATTCGTCGAAATATTTTTTATTATTATTTCTTTTAATGTATGGTACCGCATAACTTTGGACCACGTTAACCGATTACTGTAATTATTTTTTTTTTAAGGAAAGGTGTAACCTCACAGGTGGTCCGATTCTAATTTGGTTTACATCCGATCATTGGATCATGAAAAGATCAACGATAATCTTAAATTTTTACATGGGAATTGAAGTCGGTTTCCACAGTATATACAGTAATAAACCTTTTCGCAGGTTTTTTGCCAATTGGTCCCCGAGGAGTACTTTTGGGTTGTGTGCAACGTTTTCGTTTTGCGCGCACGGCAACACTTACTGTGGGGAATTTCGCCTCATTATTAGAAAAAGTTCTTTTCGAGGATAAAATATATATAATTGTGTTACTTATGAACAAAATTTTGGTTAAATATAATATCAATGCTCAATTGAGAATAATATCAATAGTAAAGTACATAATTATTGCATGTCTTTCTTAAACTGGAAACTTAAATCGTAATTATAGCCCTGAATGGAGTTTTCATAAATGTAAGTTTAAAATCAATAAAATATCCATTGTAAGATTATATTTTTATGAAAAACGTGAAGTTTGTGAATTTATCAAGGAAAATTCTAAATTTCCGAAATATATATTTAAGTCTTTATTCCAAAACAAAAACAAAAGTTTGTATAGTTATAGAGACTCCAAAGCCTGCCAGCGCATCCGCCCAGAGAGCACCCCAAGCACACCCAAGTTTGAGCGACCATTACTCGGAGCTCCTCAAAAATACTGAACATCAAAGTATAGAATGTCACAAATATGAGTTATAAACATATACAATAGTAATTGCTATGAATGGCTACCGTATAAACTCAGGACACGCATTTGCTTGGAGACTCCGAAGGTTAAGGTGATCATAAGTTCAGCCAGCGAATTCAACGATTTTAGTGATTTTAGTGAGGCTCACATGCCACTGCTTCTGAATACACACTGGATATCGGAATATTGCAAAATAAATAGCAATTATCTCTTATAATTATAAGAGGAGTGTTTTTTTACAAAATTATATGTGCCACTCTGCCATAGTACGGTTGTTGCTCCCTTTCCTACCACAGTAAATTTGTATGCAACTCTGAATCGGCAAAATTCATGCTCCTTCTCATTATCAACCCTGATCAGATTTTACCCCCGAGGAATACTCAAAAAGGTTTATTACTGTATATATTGTGGTGTTTTCTGCATACACCTGCATCCAGAACTCTCTTGACTGTCTTCAGCAGGTTTACTTTTCGGGTCACATGAAAACGGGTTTGTTTTCCAGCTGTAGACATCCTCAGAGTCAATGTTGGGAAAATATTCGACAATGGTTTTTTCTAAACCTTCCAAGTTAACGCTGATAATGCACGTTAACGATAAGAAAATAACCTTTACAGCCAATTTCAGGACAGCAATTTAACTGAAAAATGATTTAAATTTTTTTAATTTTATATGGAAATTGACAGAAAATAAAAAATCATTTTTCATTTAAATTGCTGGTGAAACCGGCTGTTATCAATTTTCTTAGCGTTAACTTCGAAGTTACATACGTTTTTCTGAGTAATGCAAATTGCTATCAATTCTAAAATATACATTTCACCAATAAAAAAATCTCGACGTGCTAGAAACCAAAGATGTAATTTTAATTTCGCAGGCCTCTATTATCTTCGCAGTGTCATTCAATACGGGTTTTAAATCTAGTGGCGGCATCTTCCTAGTCGCCAGGCAATACCGACGGATCATACAGTGACTTCTCGTGGGGTTTTCTGCCTCTTGCTTCATCCTAGACATCGTTCCTTTCGTTCTTCCAACCACTGCAAATATCCACACACCATTTTTCTGTACAAATTTGTCGACAGCTTTAAAAATTTCGTTGCTAGTGGTGTGAGTCTCTAGTACTAAAAATCAAAATTTTTTGATTTTCTGGCCACCATGTTGAAGTTAGATCAAACCGCTTACGTTGTATATGGAAAGTTTAAAGAATTTGCCCGCACCACTAGTATACTCTAGCCACTAGCGGCACCCTAGGCATACGCTCGCTGGGGTGCCGCGGCACCCACTTTGGCAAAGCCTGGTATAAAGGATCCAGTCTGTGAATCCCCGTTGTTGAATATTTACCTCACGTCTACAAGACAATAATTATTACAGATAAAGTTCTATATACATACATACATAAATATTTGCTTGAATCACGTAAAACATTTGCACATATACATACATACATACATACACACCCTCTTACTTGCGTAGATAAATGCTTGCTGCAGTTAATTAGCAATTAATATCAGACCTTATACATATGTATTTGATTCAGAGCTAATTTAATTGTAGTAACGTCATATACGCTCCATTTTAATGTATTATATTTATGTTTCTGAGCGATATATATCCACTTAAATATCTGTACGAAATTTATAAGTGAAGAGTGCTGGGCGCGTATAACTAATATGTATTTATAACTTCTATAACTTTGCCACAAGCTTATTCGTAAGACACATTAATATTTATGCATAGAGATAATAACACGTATGTACATACATACATACATACATATGTACGTGGTGCGTGGGGACTATGTTTTATACAAAAGGACGCACCTTTCCCTAGTCATAGCCGTTATATTGGCTAAACTACCATGTTTAAATTTACCACGGCTAGGACTCTTAGGGAATTTGTAACTAACATATTTTAAACCTATAGAAAATATATAGTTAGCTCTTATTGTACCCTGCGAATCCGGTAAAACCAATTCAACAGTTATTTTACATTGAAAAATTTGACGACTTTAAGGCACTACGACATAATAACATATTATACGACATACTATATTTTCCTACATTTGGAAAAATTTATGTAGTTAAGCAAAACAAAGAGTCCCCAAAGAAGAATTAACTATTTCACCCAAAGAACAGACAAAATTTCGCACTCTTACTGCCTTATTATTAGCGTATTCACAACGGTGTCGTAAGTGTCGTATTGTTGTATGTCGTAAACTTTAAAGGCCAAAAAAATATATTAAGGGGGTTCGCAAAGAACCATCAAAGTCATATTATGAATTTTCGCAGTATTAAAAAATAATTGGTTTTGTTTAAAGTTCTCTAAACATTTATTTAAGCTTTTAAAAACTACGAAACACAACAATACGACACTTACGACACCTTTGTCAATCCCTCATATGTTTCACGAACTATAGCAACAAGAACGATTCGTCTGCAGACGACAACGTATCTGATTGCGATTTTATTACTCTGTCGGTCGTCTTCGTCTTGCTTTTCATCGATTACGTTACAATCGTCTCGGTTGCGTTTAAACCGGCAATAATGATGCCGCTGGACTAATTTTTGAAGCATTCCTATGAAGACGAATCGTTCGTGTTGCCCATCGCTCGTGATACATAATAAGGCTGTTTAGTTTTTTATACAACTCATTGTTAAACTCGTTTTAACTCCTTTAAAGATTTTTTTTATTTGAACCAAGGAAAGAAATTCTACCATTTTAAGGGTATTATCCCAACTGATTTTCCCGCAGTGTTTAAAGCACTTTATTTATTTATTTTTAATAAGAAACAAAGAATATACATACATAAGTATGTAGTTATCTTTAATATTTAATTGATACAAGAGGAAAATATAGTTTCAAAAATGAGAATTTTTTAACCCGATAAAAGAAAATTTAACATAAGTATGTAGATATCTTTAATATTTAATTGATACAAGAGGAAAATATAGTTTCAAAAATGAGAATTTTTTAACCCGATAAAAGGAAATTTTATACATACGCGAAATTATTCGCAATAAAAAATTTTGTTCTAAATCGCATCTATTAAATTCTCCAAAATTTAAGCCTCTTGGTTCTATGGGTTCAGCGCCAAACGCCACTAAACTTATTCCTCGATATCACGCCAATTTTAGTATTTCTTTGGAAATGTACCGTTCGTAGAGAGAGGCGTGAGTTAAAACGTGAAATTTTGTATTTATGACTTTTAGTTTTCCCACTCTAAGCCCAACATTTTGAAAACTCTAAATATCAAAAAAAGTTTTGTTGTCAAAATTTTTGGTAAAATCTTAAAGAACATTTTTTTCCAGACACCATGCTCACATTCTTTAGTTTTTTTGGCGTTACAAACAAAATTTCAAAAATGCTAAAACACTACCCATCTATATCTTGACATATTTTTATTTTCTTTACAAGCTTTTATTTAACTTGCTTATCGCGCGGAAATTTCCAATCGATTTTAAACTAACTTGTTGAAATTTGAACCTTTAGCACAGTTCCGATCACGATGACTATGCGATTTAAAATATAAATTGATTCCTAAATGATCCAGGGGTCTTGATACAACGGTGGGCCAAACACAATAAAAGTTCTGGTTCTTTATATTCGTATAAGGGTTGATTTTTTTAAATCTTTACGAACTTTTGTGGGATCCAAAAACGTACGAAGAATACTATTCCCGACTATGAATCATTTCGTGTCAGATAATAAAATGTACGCTTGCAACCTATCGGCTCAAAAGCATCGACGATACAACTTTCAAATACAAATTTCGTACGCAATCATTTATTTCAGCGATAGATATGTATATTGATGACAACGCTTAATGACAGAAATTCATGCCACTATGCATTGTCGCGAAATCATTCTTAACGCAAGAAAACTCGGAAAGGAATATCCTCGGGATGTAGAATCCACTTTATCATGAAAGAAAATCGAAAATGGGCTGGCAACGAATAGCGCTAGCGAATTGAAAATCGACTTCATACTATCATGAAAGTAGATCAACTTGTTACGGTTATAATATTATTAACGTTAACATAGTCCATCGGCGTAGCCAGAATGAAATTTAGGGGGGGGCTCGACCCTATTAAGCTGGCATTTCAGGGTACTATTTTATATATATATAAGGAAAATTTCAAAGTTAGGGGGGGGGGCTCGAGCACCCCCCTGCCCCTACCTGGCTACGCCCTGACTCAGGGCTATCACAGAATCCATCGTAGAAAATGTAATATGAAATAAATGTATGTATGATTGTATGTATGATATTGTTATTTGGTGTCTAGGTTTACACAAATATATATATGCAATTATATCAAACTAGTAACAAATTTGGAGTATAATAAATATTTATTATTAACAATAATGCAGCTTTTTTAGATTAATTTTAAGATTCGGTGCTTTTAAATTTTGTTCCGACAGCATTAACTCGTCGTAGAGTACCTGTACGAATCTTCATTACGAACGAATTCAATGAAGGCTCTCTACGAATTTCAAATTTACGTTCGTAGCCATTCAGACTCTGTGATAGCACTTTCACGAAAATCGAAGCTACGATGGATTCTGTGATAGGCCTGAGCATTTTAGATTTGATAAAACTACTATAGTGGTACGCACTAATAATACTTCGAATGCCGAATTGCTGAAGTTATATGCAATTTTAGAGGTAGATGCAATAAGGGCTCAAAGTGAGATGTGGAATTTTCGCGTAAAACTGCTCCTCTATGCCAACCTCAAAATATTGATTTGATATCTCTAACCCTGGTATTCAGTACAGTGTTGCCGCGACCGAAAATAAAATTTACCTAAATCGTTCAAAACATTTAGCAAATCCCGTTAAAATTAAACAACTTATTTAATGGACCTGAAATAAACTTAAAAGGCTTGGAGGTAGTTGTTTGAATAAGACCGGGTTTATGACCTAGCGGCCAAAGTGGCTTGGAGACGGCCCCCATTGCCTCCTCAGTAGTAGATTGTACCTTCGCTACTAGGTATCGGAATACTTGCATCGTAAATTTTTCACCC
The DNA here is from genome assembly GCF_001687245.7 of Rhagoletis zephyria. Taxonomy (NCBI): domain Eukaryota; kingdom Metazoa; phylum Arthropoda; class Insecta; order Diptera; family Tephritidae; genus Rhagoletis; species Rhagoletis zephyria. The sequence continues at coordinate 162,313 of NW_016157698.1, read as the reverse complement.
TTCTGCCTCTTCTTTATATGACCTAGACATCTTTTCACTGGGGATTTGTTTCCCACCTGTAATATAAGGAAAATACTGTCGTTTTCACTTCAGTTTATTTATAAACACTTCATCATTTCCTCATTATCAAAAACACTTCACTTCCATAGAAATTTTGTATCAAGAGTTTTTTATAAATGAAGTCTGGACAATTCCATAATATAAATTACGGTGACCATCCGTCCTGTATTATACGGGACAGTCCTCTTTTTTGACCCATTGTCCTGGTAAATTATTTACTTTATACGGAACGCCAAATGTTCTGTATTTCTTTTGATGCCCTATATTTGTCCCGTATTCGGTGTCTGGTATTTCGGAGCTTTAACCTCTCATTAAAATGGCATGCCTATGAGCCAGTTTTAGGGGATATTGGTATATGATTGTAATTTTCTCTATGAACAGGGCATGCATCATGTAACTTTGACACGATAGTCGTTCAGACACTGATTCATGTATTTTTCTTACTTACTATCGTGTCGACTAAGCAGTGTCTTTAACAGTTTGAAAATCACTATACTAGAGTTCACTTTTTGATCGGCAGTTTTTTACAACAAACATACGGCACCGTTATGGCGCCGTTTCGCACAAACGCACAGCAAAGCAACAAAATAAACGCTAATTTTTGTCTTTCGCATTTTCGCATCAAATAGTGAACTCTACTTATATTTTTTTTTGTTAAACTTCGATATTTAAAATTTTAATAATAAATATAACAATTTTGAAAATAAATTCAAGAATTAATTTTTACCCTGGTGTGTCAATGGTGGTCTCGGGTTCAACTAATAGTGACAAGGATTTTTTCATTTTAAATTTTTTTGTTTTATAGCACATTTTTATCTGATACTTTATTGCTATAAGGTAGCTAAGCAAAGGTGAGTCTAGCGGTCTCCAAAATATTTGTGCATACATTTTTTTAAATTTCCATTGATACTGCTTCAGCTGGAAGATGTGAAGGCTAAGTAATGTGAAGAGAACATGATGGATATTCTCTTTATAATAACGGGCGCTTAGTTATAGGATGTAGCGAGAAGTGTTGGAGATAAAATAATAGTCGTTTAATATATTAGCGAAATTTAAAGCATACTTGAATGTTTGCGATGCTTTCGGAGAACATTTCTGTTAAAAATTGCGTGCATCTTTTAACGCATCTTCTAAAAGAACTATGCAGTACTTTATAAAAAGATATTTTTTTTGCTGTAGTTAACATAAGATACATAGGTCGTGTCAGCTGACATAGTCGCTGATTTTCATGAAGCAAGACAATCGGAAAACACGTGTGGAAAGTGCTGCTCTTTTGCTTCTCTTTTAAAAAATTGTCGAACATAATTTGTATGAAAATAATGCGTAGCACCGGCAACAAAAAAAATCCAAAAATTAACGGTANGGAGATAAAATAATAGTCGTTTAATATATTAGCGAAATTTAAAGCATACTTGAATGTTTGCGATGCTTTCGGAGAACATTTCTGTTAAAAATTGCGTGCATCTTTTAACGCATCTTCTAAAAGAACTATGCAGTACTTTATAAAAAGATATTTTTTTTGCTGTAGTTAACATAAGATACATAGGTCGTGTCAGCTGACATAGTCGCTGATTTTCATGAAGCAAGACAATCGGAAAACACGTGTGGAAAGTGTTGCTCTTTTGCTTCTCTTTTAAAAATTGTCGAACATAATTTGTATGAAAATAATGCGTAGCACCGGCAACAAAAAAAATACAAAAATTAACGGTAAGTCTCATCGACTGCACTTTTCACTTTATTACACTAAAATTTCACGATTTTTTTACAAATTTTGCGGGGTAAAAATCTCGAGAGAAATATCCTACATATTTGTGATGTTACTATAAGAATGCTGTTTAAGATCTGTAAGTTTTTGTGAAAAAAATTGGAACATTGTCCCGTATTTGGCTCCCATAAATATGGTCAGCGTAAATATAAGTGGTAATTCAGTGCTTTTAATAATAAAAATAATAATAATAAAAACAAAAATAATAATAGTAATAATGGTAAAGACTAAGCTCAGGACCTTACCAGGGTCACAAAGGGCGGATCGTGAACGGCCTACTCCGGTAGGTTAGCTGCGAATAACCAATAAGCCGTCCCAGACCAAGAGCGGCAGGAGACGAGGGCCTGTTTTAAAAGAGCAGATATGCCTGATGAATCTCCTGAGATCAGTTAGATCCTGTTCATGGCATACTGGAGAATGTATATGATTTGTTCGACATTGGGCTGGCGAGAGCAGTATTCCGCCACTTTAGTATGTGAGGGTGACACTTCACAGACATGGCTGCTGCAATGGCCTCCGTCTCGTTAAATCCCTGATAGTTCTTAATGTGCGTTCAATATACGTCGCCATTTAGTTGGTCGCACAGGTCCAGTTGAGATTTACTCCTAGTTTTGCGCTGTCTTGGCTCTGAACACAATTTCCCATAAGAACTTGTGACAACCCTCGCGATGGTCTGCTCCTTTGAGAGAAGGGAACTTCGGGATACTTAAAGCGACTGTTCTACGTGTGGAGAAAGCGGCTTGAAGCGGAGACCCAATCGAAATGAACAAACAAAGACAATTGAAACAGACATAGATGTTCTGGAGGAAGAATGCCGCGCATTCAGAAACAGCACTAAAGTTGTGCGCTCCCCGCCGCAAACTCCTCTGCAGGCAAAAGCCGGCTCTTCGAGTACGGAGAAAGCTGCTGACGTGGCGCAGAAGGCTATACCTTCCCCAACGACAACTGCCGGCAGCCGCGGTGGTCGTCATCGAACACCATCTGCTGCAAGCAGCGACAAGCACATCACCGAAAGCTTGGGAATTCGCGAAGGCATTGAAGATGAGCAGTTGGCCCTAATTCGGCTTGTCTTGAAGAAGATGCAGAGTGCTGTCTCCAAGTAGAAAAATGTGTCGAAGGACATTAAGACGGGTATGGCCCAAATCGAGGAGAGCGTAAATATACTAAGCGATCTCCGAGAGCAACGCCGGAAAAGGCCTACCCTTTCCAAGCTGCGGAAAACTGGCCCTGACTCACAAAAGATGGCTCGACCTTGGCCTGACTCCTTTACAGGCGAGCCGGAAAAGAAAAAAGCGCAGAAAACCGCACGAAATAACTAATGGACAACGGTTGGTAAACGCAGAAAACTCAAGCCAGGGCCCGCGCCAGGTCAACCCCTGGCCAATAAGGGCGAGGCGACCAGCCGGAAAAAAAAGAAAAGGCTGAGAAAAAAAAAAGTCTCGCCAAACTCATCATTAAACCAGCAAAACCTATGCAGAGTTGGCCAACTTAGCGTCTCTCACCTCGCTGTAAACTCGCCAGAACAAAGAATGGCCGTGGTGGAAAACGACGAACTGTCAGGCCGGACTCTTATTGAAAAGGGAAAGTTGAGAGTAGGTTGGATTATCTGCCGTATCCGAGAGCTCGCGGATATCCAAAGGTGATCCTGGGTTATGGTCACAAAAAGGCGGCATGCAAGGGCCCAGACAGAAGCAGTTCATGCTGGAAATGTGGTCAGCAGGGCCACATAGCCTCTGCATGTAAAGCAAAACCAATTGGTTCTTGAACAAAGAGCAGACGCTTTCGTCATCAGTGAACTCTATAGAACAAAGGAAACCTGCTATGTTGACCAATCAGGCTCGGCCGCGATATGGAGTGCTAAACCCAACCATCGCGCAGAGAGCAGCGGGGTCAGACGTTGCTACATCTGGGAGAAAATGGCGCAAATCACTCTGGTGAGCTGCTACCTGTCGCCAAATGACACAGTCCTTGTCTTCAGGGAAAAGTTCGAAGGCCTTCAAGATAAGTTGCGTGATATAACCGGCCACATAATTGTTGCTGGAGATTTCAACGCAAGAGCTGTGGAATGGGTTATGCCCCAAACAAACACCTGGGAAGACTGGTCCTTGAAATGGCAGCCCGCATTGGCCTGACCATCCTCAATACCGGAACGACCCCTACATATCGAAGGCCGGGTTTTGGATACTCGATCCCTGGCATATCCCTGGTCTCGGAAAGCTTTCTTCTGACGGATGGAGAGTGATGGAAGACCTGAGTGGTAGCGACCATAACTACATCACCTTCCAAGCAACTGACACAACACGAGGGCAAACATGTAGTATCCCTCGCAGGAAACCAGGATGGAACCCGTCTAGGGTCGATGCTCGCAAGTCAGACACATCAGTCTTAGCAGATTCACAAGGCATTTCACCCACAACGGGAGAGATCCACAACAGGGCGTCTTGTGCTGAGCTGGCGGAAGAAACGATGCGCTGCATACACCGGACATGCAAAGCCTCAATGCCGGAGAGGAGAGCATGGTCAGGTAAAAAGCAGGTGTACTGGTGGAATGACCGAATTGCAGAGCTGCGAAGGGCCTGCTATAGAATGCGCAGACTCGCAACGCGTGCTTGTGGCAGACCTGAGGCGCTGGCCAGAGCAGCAGCCTACAAAAGCGCTAAGAAAGCACTTGGGGCCGAGATACAGAAGAGTAAACGGAACTGCTGGAAAGCGTTATGTGACACGAAAGCAATTTAAGTGAAAAATTACTTTTTTCTGTCAGGTTCTATATTAAATTCAATTAAAAAGATAAGTTTTCATTAAATTGCTTTTATGAAACTGGCTTTTAACGTATTTCGACAGGTAGTGGTTTGAGATTTACCACTGCACCACTCAACCGGGTGTGTCCGAATGAAGCTTTAACTTATAATAATATTGGCGAAACACATCCATTGGGCCAATCGTAACACACGAGAGTTCGATATGCTCAATNGAGTTGGCCAACTTAGCGTCTCTCACCTCGCTGTAAACTCGCCAGAACAAAGAATGGCCGTGGTGGAAAACGACGAACTGTCAGGCCGGACTCTTATTGAAAAGGGAAAGTTGAGAGTAGGTTGGATTATCTGCCGTATCCGAGAGCTCGCGGATATCCAAAGGTGATCCTGGGTTATGGTCACAAAAAGGCGGCATGCAAGGGCCCAGACAGAAGCAGTTCATGCTGGAAATGTGGTCAGCAGGGCCACATAGCCTCTGCATGTAAAGCAAAACCAATTGGTTCTTGAACAAAGAGCAGACGCTTTCGTCATCAGTGAACTCTATAGAACAAAGGAAACCTGCTATGTTGACCAATCAGGCTCGGCCGCGATATGGAGTGCTAAACCCAACCATCGCGCAGAGAGCAGCGGGGTCAGACGTTGCTACATCTGGGAGAAAATGGCGCAAATCACTCTGGTGAGCTGCTACCTGTCGCCAAATGACACAGTCCTTGTCTTCAGGGAAAAGTTCGAAGGCCTTCAAGATAAGTTGCGTGATATAACCGGCCACATAATTGTTGCTGGAGATTTCAACGCAAGAGCTGTGGAATGGGTTATGCCCCAAACAAACACCTGGGAAGACTGGTCCTTGAAATGGCAGCCCGCATTGGCCTGACCATCCTCAATACCGGAACGACCCCTACATATCGAAGGCCGGGTTTTGGATACTCGATCCCTGGCATATCCCTGGTCTCGGAAAGCTTTCTTCTGACGGATGGAGAGTGATGGAAGACCTGAGTGGTAGCGACCATAACTACATCACCTTCCAAGCAACTGACACAACACGAGGGCAAACATGTAGTATCCCTCGCAGGAAACCAGGATGGAACCCGTCTAGGGTCGATGCTCGCAAGTCAGACACATCAGTCTTAGCAGATTCACAAGGCATTTCACCCACAACGGGAGAGATCCACAACAGGGCGTCTTGTGCTGAGCTGGCGGAAGAAACGATGCGCTGCATACACCGGACATGCAAAGCCTCAATGCCGGAGAGGAGAGCATGGTCAGGTAAAAAGCAGGTGTACTGGTGGAATGACCGAATTGCAGAGCTGCGAAGGGCCTGCTATAGAATGCGCAGACTCGCAACGCGTGCTTGTGGCAGACCTGAGGCGCTGGCCAGAGCAGCAGCCTACAAAAGCGCTAAGAAAGCACTTGGGGCCGAGATACAGAAGAGTAAACGGAACTGCTGGAAAGCGTTATGTGACACGAAAGCAATTTAAGTGAAAAATTACTTTTTTCTGTCAGGTTCTATATTAAATTCAATTAAAAAGATAAGTTTTCATTAAATTGCTTTTATGAAACTGGCTTTTAACGTATTTCGACAGGTAGTGGTTTGAGATTTACCACTGCACCACTCAACCGGGTGTGTCCGAATGAAGCTTTAACTTATAATAATATTGGCGAAACACATCCATTGGGCCAATCGTAACACACGAGAGTTCGATATGCTCAATGGTGCAACAGGTCGATTTACTCTGACATCCACGGCACCTTTTCTCACTGGTCGGTTTTTAGTAATAACTCGACCTCAGCATCACCTGACAGCTCTTTTTTGCAATTGGACTGCCTTTACCGTTTCCAATACATGTTTTGAATATTCGCCGAATCGGATCATAAAAAATGTTTTTAGAAATAACCCAACTCCAGCGCCAACTGGCGGATTAAATTGTGAAACTAGACTATCCAGAGACCTACTCAAACACACACACAGAACTTTGTTAAAATCCTTCCAGCCATTTAGGATTTCACTCACAAATATAGTGCCCTGCAGCAAATCAAACTGGTTCAGAATTTGCGCCGAGCTAGCCTGAAAAGGGACGGTACTGGTTCTTCATCTATCCCAACTCAATGCTTGCAACTGTTTTTTTTTTACATGGCGATGTCCTACGAAGTGACAATTGTCGCCCTCTGCAGAACTTTTGAACTTGTTCTGAGCTAACTCTGGCTTAGATGGTTCTGATACAGTTCATATAACCACAGTTCTTAGATAGTTCAAAAAGGGTCACCTCTGGGCTAGAAAAAATGTGGTTAGTTTTGAGCTGGTTCTAATAGGTATAGTATAGAGCCTTTTCTTTAAATAAGCACGCATACAATTTTGTAAATAAAAATACTTCATTATATGTTTGAAGAGCTATTTGTTTTGAACTAATTTACTTTTTGACGCAAACTGTGCTTTAAATTTAGGAACATAAAGAGTCAATTATTCCTTTATTTTCTAAAACCGTTATTCTTAAAAGTAATTTATATTTGTTACGTATAATGGGTATTTTTGGGATACCTATAATTAAAAATCTGAACTAAGTCTTGTCAAGAAATGAGAAAAACGGTGATATATTGAATGATTATTTGTGATAACTCAGAGTTAAATTGCATTAAATTTATTGAAATGTAATACATAGACTTTCCGGCATCTCATAAGAAATATAGAATTTTGAGTATTCACAATAGTTTTCATGCTAAATATTTTTCGTAAATTTTTTATTTAAGGATGGCTCATAAGTATTATAACATAAACAAATAAATTCACGTTTCTAACTGTGTTGGAAATTTAGTAGAATTCTAGAAACTGTTATAAAAACTTCAATATTTTAAATCAGAGTTTATAAGTATGCAGTTCTATAGCCCATTAAATTTTAGTATAATTAATCGCGCTGATTTTTTATAACTCTTTTTACGCACGCTCTTGAAGGCATTCTCCTATTTAAATATTTTCGTTTAAGATGCAAGATACATTTTACTACACTAAAATTTTATGGACTACAAAACAGAATACTCGAAATATTTATAAAAACTATCTGATTAAAAATTTGAAATTTTGAAGACAGTTTTTAGAGTTCTATAAGTTTGCAGCACAGTTAGGAATTTGAATTTAAATGGTTTATCGAGTATGAGACATAGTACTTACATAAAAACTAAACGAAAAATATTAAAAATGAAGAACATGGGAAATTAAAAAAAAATCAATGCATAACTACACATTTCGGAGGCTTAGTGATACATTTACGTATGTACATTGTCGTTCATATCAATAGAACTCCCATTTCAAAGTGAGATTGTTTACCACTTTCGCAAATTTTTTTACATCTGATTAAAAGGTCAAACATTTTGACGACAAATCGTTATATCGTCGTCTCAGAAAACGGATGTCGAATGTTACAAAACACGGTTTTGATAAAATTGACTTTGAAGTTTAAGGTCGAATTAATCCGAAACTGTACGGTAGATTTTTGTAACTTTTGAAGGAGACGTAGTTGGTGTTATTAGTTTTGATTTCCCATATTTTTACATTTAATATCTCTTAACGTTAATGAGAAAATTTACTTTTCATTCCGTATACATTTGTCGTAAGTAGCGTTTACTCACCACTTTGTTTTGTCCACAGAACATACGACAATAGTAAAGTATCTATTTCAACGACGATGGTATAATTTGATGAAAAAACCAGACATATTTATTAAATAATGATTACTTATTAGAAAAAACATAACAAAAACATAATCATGTATTTAATAAAAAAAATCTGTACATCTCTTATGCTGTAAATATGTTACGAACATACGTTTTCTTTATATAAAAACAAAAAACAATACTTAAATTCAGTCTTTTGTACATTTTTATCTCTTTCATTTCATTGGAGACTCAGTGCAAGCTAAAATTTAAAAATTTAAAATTTTAAAATTAGTTACTTAGTTTAATTTTCAATTTTAATTGTATCGTTATAGTAGAGGACCATCCAATTGTCGTAAGTTCAAAGTTTTGCGATACATACGACAAATGTTTTATGATTAAAAAAGGATTACATTTGTATGGGAATTTGTCGTATGTGCCACATACGACAAACGTTTTATGATTAAAAAAAAGGTACGTTTGTATGGGAATTTGTCGTATGTGACGCATTTTCAGCACATACAACAAAAGGCATACCCAATCATTAATATTATGTAACATACGACAAAATGCGCACGAAATATCTCAAAAACAAATGGAGATATAAAAAAATGGATTGCAGAAATCGAAAGAGCATGTCCAACTTAGTAAATCTGCATCAAAATCCCAAAATCGTGATTTTGCGCATTCGTCATCCGTTTTCTGAGGCGACGATATATACCTACAGAAGAATCACAGTGTACTCCAGTGCGCGCGAGTGACGAAAGCAGCCACAGTAGCATGCTGAAATTACTCGCTTATATAGCATTGACACATTAAGTTAACTTTTGGCAAATAAATTAATCTTTTGGCAAATAAATTTAATCTTTTGGCTAATAAATTTAATCTTTTGACAAATAAAATTAATCTTTTGGCAAATAAATTTAATCTTTTGGCAAATAAATTTAGCCTTTTGGCAAGTCAAATTAAACTCTACTATAGTAGTAAACAGTGATTGAAAAAGTGAAAAATACACTAAAAAACTGCTGTTGCTTTTGTTGTTGTTTGACGCTTAGCTTTACTGCGCCAATATCAAGAGTTAACCTTCAGGATAGCTGAAAAGTGTTTTGTGGTTTTTCTGTTCTGTTGATGTGACTGCTCACTTTCAAACAGTTCTGTCACAACATGGTCTCAAATATTCGTCAAACTATCTGGCGCATTTTATTTCAACCAAACCACGCATTAAGGCCAAACGGGATAAAAAACATCTAAAATGCTACAAATCTCCCTTAATATATTTTCAAACGCAGGTACAAAAAAAATGTATTTATGTGCATACGCACATACATTACATATTTATTTGCCAAAAGTTTAACTTAATGTGTCAATGCTATATCTGGATTTTTTTACTCAAAAATAGTTGGCAGAACTGCTTCAGCTGCTAGAACACAAAACGTTTTAAAGCAACGCACCATACGTTTTTAACGCGTTTTTTTTGAAGGGGAAAGTGGGCGTAATTTTAGTCCGATTGTACTGAGTTTGGTACAAGTTGATGCAAAGTTTGACGAAATTTCTAGCCTCTTGATCACTATATTTAGACAAAATTTTGGTATTCAGTTTTGTAACCCATCAAATTTTAGTATAACAAAGTGCAAAGTTTTGGTATCTAGGACTTACCGTTGATTTTTGACAATTTTTTTTTACGGTGCTCCGTATTTTTTTTCTCATATAAAAAAATTCTTTGTATGGAAAATATGCGGAACACGGTCAACAAAAAAAAAAATTAAATTGCAAAAAAGGCCTAGCATCTACAGCATCGAAAATCGAACGAACGGTGCAGATCTGATATATATTGTTTTTTTTTCTTCTTTTTCGCTCTGTAACTATTTAACGAACGAACGAAAAAGTGGTGCACGAGATCATAGTTCAATGGTTTATTGTACAGTACAGCACACATGTAAATCGCAAAATTTTCCAATTGCAGAGGATGTCTTAATAAAAAATAAGAATTTTTACTTTGGTGTACGCATCCTAACCTTTTAAATAAGTTTTTTTTTTTTTAACGATCTTCTAAAGGGAGCACATAAGCCTGCCACGTTTAGATTGATTTCTTTTATGCTCCAGAACACTATACAAGTAGTCCGATAACAGTTTTAGGTACGCACCTGCCACAATATACCATAAAAGCCACGAGTATCAGAATTTCAAAAAAGGGGCACGCTACTTTGACTCTTCATAACTTCTTTTCTATTGCAAGCACATACTTCTAACGGGTTGCATTCGATTCTGCTCTCCAAATACTACCAGTTCATTATTAGGTCAAACATGAGCAATCAACGCACCAAATATGCAGCGTAAAAATAAAAAAATAATTAGAGAGTCACACTTTTATTTTTGAAAATTTCCCAATTTTATTTCTGAATTATATGGGGTATTCCATGAGTAAGTGAAACTTTGTGTCCAATTATATAGTAATTTATTGAACATGGAATGCTCGATGAATCAATGCTAATTATCTCAAATTAACGTATTTTCTAAGAAAAAAATTAGTTATACTATTTTATTACACTGTAAATGCTTAAACTTCAACATTAGAAAAGTAATTGAATACGACAATATATTTTAATACAGAAGGCTCTGCAAAATCAAGTACTTACAAAGTTATTATTTTTTTGAAGTGGGGAATAAATGTCTCTATCTTTCTTCGTCCCAACGAAGCAACATTACTACTTTGGAAATTTTTCTATAATTTCATAACTAGTATTCTAATACTATGTCTCCATTGTGAGATTTGATGAAGATTTAGCCTTCTGACGAGATTTGACGTTAAATCTTTTCAGATTTACCATATAAAATTAAATCTCGAAAGGCAGTAGATTTAAGTTAAATCTTCGTCAAATCTTCAATAATATTGATCAATAAGTACAATTTGTTGGATGTGTGCGGGGCTCCCTGAATTATTCGGAGGAACTAAGTTACACAGTGCAGCTTCAGATGTTGATGGTACCACTGTTAAATCAACGCTTTGACTATGTTTAGATGTAGACCTAGTGGATATGGCTTTAGATAGCGGAGGCACCAATGCCTGAGGGCATGGAGAAGATAGATTAATAAGTTCCAAGGACTGGGATGGAGGATTTTTCTGACTAGATTCAGTGGCTGTCTTTCTAGGTGGACTAATAACACGGCTTTTCTCAGAGTGTTAGAGAGGAGGGTTGTCGAGACATGTGAAAGACCTAAACATTTTTTCGTGATGCTTAAATTTCTCAACAAGCACCGACAGATCCTTCCCGATCTCAGAAAAACAATTTCTGGACTGCCTAAAGAATTTAAATAAATCAACTTCGGTTGATCTACATTCTTGACAAGACCAACGAAGACCCTTTCCCTCGTTAATAGCGTCTAATACCCTACCGCTCAAATCAGCACATTTTATATGGGCAATCCCATCGCAGAGCCAGCATGACACATAGGCGTCGCTTTTAGCGTGGCAATTGGTGTAAATACTAGAGCTGTCAAACTATCGACGATACTATCGATAGTATCGATAGTCTGGTCACATGAAATAACTATCGATAGTTCTGGTACTATCGCCACTATCGTTTCATTAATAGTGTATTCTCTTTCCTAGCGCTTTTGACATTTGCACGTATTTGTTCAAAGAGAACAACACTTGGCAGCATTAATTCATGAACGTACGAATAAAGATCATCCAGGACGGAGTGCGATAAAAAAGTATTTTTTTTTGCAGTGACGTAATTTTTTCGCCGCAATGTGAATGAAACGGAATGAAACCATGTATGTGAATGAAACAACCGACTAAAAAATTACGTTATCAACTATTATTTTTTTTCTCAAATGCAATTACAAATACATGGCATTATTTCTAAAAGCGCCATTTTTTATTTTAAGCGTGGGAATACCAGAAATTACACTGCCGTCTTATGAGCGTGCCAGACGTGGCAATGCAATATATTTCAAAAGACTGTCAAATTGAGAAATTTCAGAAAGCAGTTGCATGAGCAGTGGCACCTTGCATGTAAGTGTCTATATGTCAGAAATAAAAACTGAAAGGCGGAAAATTTAAGAAATCGCTTTTAGAATTTTTACATGGCGAATGAATTTCTAGCAATATTTCTCGATACTTAAATGCAACCGTGAGCCGCTAAAATAAACAAATTTATAAAAGTAATATAACGAAAAATAAATAAATTTAGAAAAACATATGAAATGGGTCGATACTATCGATAGTATCGATAGTCACCCTTAAGATTATCGTAAAACATTGGTGGACTTGATTATCGATAGTTTGACAGCTCTAGTAAATACCAGGGACGTGAAGCGGTTTTGAACCGGAAACCCGCATTTTTCTATTAATTAACTGAACCGTTAACCGAACCGAAATTTTCCACAAATGTTTGATCCGAACCGAAAACCGAACCACTTTCTTTAAACGTTCGTTTCAACCGATTTTCAATAGATAAACGTACACACTTTTTTTCTTTTTGTTAAACATGGTAATACCTACCATGTTTTCTTACCATGTGACAATATCAAATGTAATGGCAGTCCGTCTCACTTGACCCTTAACCTTGCGCGTTGTTGCACTTGACACTTGACACTTAAATTTGCGCGTTATTTTTTTGTTCTTCGAACCGTTGAACCGAGCCGAAACCCCGGTTCAAAGACCAAAGAAACCGCTTTGACGAAACAATCCAAAAGTGCAACAACGGTTCGAACCGCTGAACCGAAGCGACCAAATTTTCATCCGGTTCACGTCCCTGGTAAATACACGACATGTTTTAAATTATATTTATTTTTAGGCTTTAGAAGCAAAAAAGCAAAACAGTTTTGAAAACGATGTACCAATCAGAGAACCAATCAGCTGGTAAATATCAGCTGAAAAGCTATGTAACGAACAGTTTTAAATACACTGTATATTTGACACCTAATAAACACATCGCAAACAGCAGTGACAAAGATGAAACAGCAAAAATATCAAAAAGATAAAAAGAGCAAAATCAATGTGCACAAACAAAAACTATTGTACAACAGCAATATATTATATGAAACAAAATAATCGGCACATGCAATTAGAATATCAATTTAAACTAATCAAATTTACAGGAAATTTTGATATTTTACTTATCTTTAAATTGTGCACCAGAAGTTTATTAACACTTATTTTAATTTTTTACTTTATTAAGCATAAACAGCTTTATAAAACACAAAATTTAAACAGATCACAAAAACACAGCTTCATAGCTTTGACGTTTGCGTGTTATTGTTATAACTTTGTATAATTATACTAGCCGGCCTCGTATGCGCGAGGCTTCGCCACGCGCTAGATGTGTACATAAGTAAGTACATATACGCAGCAGGTGGCAACCCAGTTAAAAAATAAAGCCTTATTGCACACCTAATGGCTAAGCCCTTTCATTTGACATCTTATGTTTTTAGTGCAACGAACGATGTGGATCTTATAATTTTTTATGCAAGCGGCAACTCTATTCAAAAAACGAAAACCTTATTGCACATCTGAACGCCAAGCCCTTTCCTTTGAGACCTAATTTTTTTTAAATGAATGAACTGCGAAAATATGATGTAATTAAAAAAAATGCCTTCACGTATTATATGTAAGCTGATAATTTTCAAATAGGTGGCAACCCCACTAAAAAAATTGAAGCTTATTGCACATCTGAAGATCATATCCTTTCACTTTTTTAAGTAATAAAAATGTGGTTATTTTTAAATAGGTGGCAACCACACTAAAAAAAGTGTATGCTTTCTACATATTCGGAGACCATGTCCTTTTCACTTAGTACCTCTTTTTTGATGTGTATACATCGTTGGTTTCGGTAGGGGTAAAATTTGCGAAGCTGTAACGCATATCCCAGCACAAAATTTCGAAGGGCTTAGCATGTGTATTTCAGCATACAATTTTTATTTTCATTAGAAGCACCCTGTGTTTGCTTGCTATTGTAAATTATTGCATATATTTAGGCATATGCATAGTAAGAGGAAATGCGCTACTATTGATTATTACTTCCGATTACTTAAACTCCGCACATGCATACGGCTTTGTACCTATATATGTACATAAATATGTATGGACTCATTTGTTGCAACTGGGCATGGATCACGTAACTTTGAAGCGATAGTCGTTCAAACGATACTGACAAAACGATGTTGTCAAAGCACTGATTTATGCATTTGTGTTGCTGTTACGTGTTACTGTTACTGTTACGTGAAGCAAAGCTGGAACCGAGTTGACGATATCGCACAAACGATCAAACAATTTGTGATTTTTATGAAGCAAGACAATCTCGACACGATATCGTTCAGACGATACGTGATTCATGCCCTGGTTTTGATATTCGTAGATGGTTTTAGGCATAGGTTTAGTGGTCTATTTTGATAAAAAAGCAAGCGAAAATTTAAAAAAATACTGAAACAATTTTAACTGGGACCGTTGATAACTCTGATCCAATACTTTTCGTGTAAAATCCTAGAAAAAGGTCAAACAAATCACTCTCTGAAGTGAGAGTAAAAAGTGAGTTACATCAAAACGTACGGAACAAAAAAGCATCGGGTAAAATCCTGCAACTTCAATCTCTACACAACTCTCCCATAAATCGCTCTCATTTACATGAACCACAGATTATATTCCGAAAAGAAAAACTAAATTTAGAAATATATACAAATAGAAATACTCAAACTATAAGCTCAAAAACAATAACTGATGGGGTGTGTCCAAGATATTTTAACGCCCTTGAGTCACAAGTATATTCAAGTATCATATTTTATCAATCATACCGATAATTTCATGTATTAAAAGAATTAAAAATGAAAATGAACAAAAAAAAATAAATCAGCATAATGAATAAAATTAAGTGAAATTAATGTTCAATTTCTAACCTAACCTACATTTGTATGTATGTAACTGAATCGCCTAATAATAGCTCTACATATAAAAAGCTCCCTAGTCTGTTATTAGAAAAAGAGATTAGCCATGCAAAATCATAATTAAAAATATCTCAGATTAAACCGATAACTTTTTAGTGTCCAACCAAGTTTTATCGATTATACTTGCGAAGAGCAGGAGGAATGTCAAATGTTAAAGTAAACAAAAATTTACGCTAGTAAGGAAAATAGGTTTGTAAAGGTATTTTTAATAAAATATTCAGTTAAAATATATTTAAATGGCATAATATGTGTTGCAGAAAAAAGTGACCACGGTGGCACAGAGAAGAAGTTTAACTTTTCCTCGAGTTGTGTGAATAACAAGCACAACCAATTTGACAGCTAACGAGCTTTGATTGAGATTATATTTATATGTAAACGTACTTTTATGCTTGCATATGTTTACACATCAAATTTCATGAGTACCTAGTACTCACGCCTTTTTTTAGTCCAACGAACGGAGAAGATCTTATAATTTTGAAGTTATTTGACTAAAATTTTCCACATAACGGTTTTCTAATATTACCTTAATTATTCTTTAAAATTATCGAAATGGGTGCACTTATAATCAGTTGTATGGGAGCTAGATTTTAGAGTGAACCGATTTCGATGATTTTATGAGATAGTGAAGGAAATATTAAAATACAAGCGTGTGCAAAATTTTAGTAAAATATCTTCAAAACTGAGGGAGTTTTTTTTTATAAAATAAGCAAAGTTTCAACTACCGCTATCTCCAAAAGTGGAGACAATCGGGCAAAACTGGGGACGCCATTGAATTTAAAAGGCTCCAATTAAGTAAGAGCAACTATCAGAACCTTTTCGAAAATATTTGATTTGATACCACGCTCGAAATATTCTGGCTACAAGAATGAGCATAATTAAAAGTACTAAATCGGGGTTTTTACACACTTCTAGAGAATATTTTTTGAAGCATTTTACAGGTATATGCAGCGTTATAAGGACTAGCAGTTATAAAAATATTAAGATGTTTTTGAAATAAAAATTACGCTTAATATCGCAGAATATTTTATCTTTAAAAGTTGGTTTATTCTGAAAGCACACCTCTTGCTAAGGTGTCAAATTATTCGTAATTGTTTGTAGAATACAATACATACTTAAAAAGTTCATAAAATTAAATGCTTCAAAAACTGTACGCGATAAACCGAAAATTTTGAAAATTGTGAATCGTGGAGTTACAGACTTTGGGTTACTTGCCATTTCGTTATTTTTTAATGCACACTTGTCTTACCTACTACATACACATAAGTGCTAAATGCCCATTAAATTTCAAATCATAATATGGTATGCTTCAAAAGTTATGACATAATTAATTTTGCAACTTTTAAAAGTTACATAAAAAATTCACTTGTTTTCATTATTTTTTTAAATTTAAACTCCTATAATTCGAAAGTTATACTATGTCTCCATTGTGAGATTTGATGACGATTTAGACTTCTGACGAGATTTGACGTTAAATCTTTTGAGATTTACCATATAAAATTAAATCTCGAAAGGCAGTAGATTTAAATTAAATCTTCGTCAAATCTTCAATAATATTGATCAATAAGTACAATTTGTTGGATGTGGCAACCACAAATTGAGGACATTGAAATCTAGCCTATCATAAAAACATGAATTTTCGTATTCTTAGGGATTTTTATATTTTTGTTAGTTTGGGAGGAAAATTAGTAATACATATTTACACAATTTTGGTTGCAATAAATTTAGAAAATATTATTTTAAAAACTATAAATTTTGAAGAAATGTTTTATAGTAATATCATGCAGAGTCTTCTCCGCTTTCTATAAGTAACTTACGCGCTGCGACAAAAAATTTATAAATTTCGGTAATGGTTCTGCTTCGATAACATTGCACCGAACATCCTCTAGAACTCAGTTCGTATTCATGATATGCCAAAGGCCCACGATTGGATTTTCTGTTCCCTCCTATGAATAAGAAAGTTCTACAAAAATGTTTCTTTCCGCAAATGTTTTTTACCGTTTTGATAATTTTTCTTAAATTCGGGAAAATGATTTGGAATATGGTACCATTCATTACACTTTCCAAACTATATATTATACATAAATATTTACCACGAATAAGAAGCCAATAATATTCAGAATTCATATAATGAAATTCCGCTTGGTACCTTCCTTTTATCTGTCTGTATATCAATGCCCGCAACTGTATTTATAAAATCATACATAAGCAAACGTCAAATATTTAAAAATGTGAAAGTCAAACATATCTCGTTGTGGTAATGGAGACGGTTGTGATTTAGCAAGTGGATTTATTAAATCTTAATGGATAAATCTCTCAATGGAGACATGGTATAATGCAGATAACCTTTCGGATTAGACATCAAGATCTTTTCTGATGTTCTATGGTTTCACCAAAGAAAAGCTAAATTTGAGCCTGATTTGTCCATGAAATTAGTTTTCCAAAATTAACTCAACTCCAGCCACTCTTACTCAATGTTTGGTTAACACTAACAGCAGGTTAGACATCGCTATCGACATGGTAACAGTAGTCGTTATCCATGTTTAACCTGTAGTTAGTGATAGCCAGACATACATAGATAGTCTAAACAAACTTGAAAATTATTGCAATCAAATGCACCATGCAGAAGTGCATTTGGAAAAATGCATGTAAAATTTCATGCGTTTGCAAATAATCCATTCCCCCATGCTTTTTAACATATCAAACTGGAGACTTCTAGCTTTCGTTTGATATAAATATTGCTCCCCAAAATAGATCCTGAGGGCAGTAGTATATCGTGCGTCTTAAAATGACTCCACTGTGATAAAAGTGGGTCAATTGATCTTGTATTTGGCCTCAAACAATTATCATACCTAAGCCCTTTGATGTGGATCTCACTAGAAGCGCCATTTCATGAAGAAAATCGTACGTGTCCTTCCCGTGACAAAAGTTGTCCCACCCGTGGCAGGAGAATTTTGAAATTTTTAATAATAAACAACTAATTCTTGTTATGGTTTGTGCTTTGTGAGGATTGCTGGTTCTTTTCTGTATAGTAAAACATCTAATTCAGATAGAAATGTTAAGTAAATTCACAGATTTTCTGTAAAATATATGTTCTCCAAACAGCAGTGTATTTTCTTTGTACTACCCGTGACAGAAGAAACAGCTCAGAATTTTCCGATATAAAATCGAGATGGAATATTTTTCGTATTTGGTAATAACTCCTATATTAGTGAACTAGGTGTACCTTTATCGAAATGTATAATTGCTTAGTACTTTATATTTAAATTTAAAAAAGAAAAACTATTTTTGCTTTACAAATGTCCCACCCATGACGATGGAATACCCCATATGCATATTTTGATTGAAAATATGTACGGCGGTCCTTTTTATACCTTTCATGAGCATGAAATGATATTATAACTTTGGTCCGATGTTTGTAAGTACCAGAACAAAAAGAGATAGACCCATTAAAAGGTATACTTATATGATCAGAACGTCGAGCTGAGTTGATTTATCCATGTCCGTCTGTTTGTATGCAATCTAGTCTCTCAGTTTTCGAGATATCCGGATCAAATTTGGTAGGTGGGTGTATTTTTATAATGTATTAATCATTTGTCGGAACCGGAAGAAGTGGACCACTATAACATATAGGTCCCATAGAACTGATTGTTCAGATATGAGATTTTTCGTTATAACTTCTCCATTTATGCAGCTACGAACAGGAAATTTTGCAGCACTTGCACCCATTATCAACAGAATGCTTACAGTGAAAATTACAAAGATCGGGTCACTATAACCTATAACTCCCATACAACTGATTGTTCAGATATAAAATTTTTCGTTATAACTCCTCCATTTATATAGCTGGGAACAGGAAATTCCGCACTGTTTTCAATAATTATCAACAGAAAACTTACAGTGAAAATTAAAAAGATCGGATAACTATAACCTATAGCTCCCATACAACTGATTGTTCAGATATGAGATTTTTCGTTATAATTCATCCATTTATGTAGCTAGGACCATGAAATTTCGCGCTGTTTTCACTCATTATAAGCAGAAGACTTACAGTAAATATCGAATACGAATATCGGGTCACTATAACCTGCAGCCCCCATACAACTGATTGTTCAGATATGAGGTCTTTTATCATATCTCCTCCATGTATGCAGCTAGGAACATGAAATTTCGCACCATTTTCACTCATTATTAACAGAATACTTACAGTAAAATAACAAGGATCGGATGACTACAACATATATCTTCCATACATCTGATTGTTCAGATATGGGATTTTACTGTAAAACTCCTTTATTTGAACAGCTAAAACCGATAAATTTCGTAAGATATTTTATAAATAATAATACAAAGTCTACTGAGAAAATCGTCAAAATCTATGCTGCATAAGCTTTATCTCCTATAGCACTGATTGTTTAGATACCAGTTTTTGCGATATATCTCCTTTATGTAGGAAACTAAACCCAATAAATTGTGTTACCGGTTTACATACCGATCACATAGCAGTGAAAATCACTTAGATTGGTGCCATATAAAGTATATCTTCCATGCCTCTGATTGTTTAGATGCGATTTTTTATATAAGTATGTAACTCCTCTATCGATGTATGCAGATGTATTCAAAATCAGTAATCTGTCAAACTAAAATTTGCAGATGTTCATGAAAGGTATGAAGCCTTCGGCATAGCCGAAGACAGCGCTGCTCTTACTTGTTTGGTATTAACATAATCTACGCAATATATGTAATCTGATTTTTGTTAATAAGGAGCGGAAATTTGTGTCCGAATAAAAACTGTCGGGTCAGGCAACAATTCGAACTAAATAATTGAGAATTGCCCATTTACCTTTAAAATGATGTACAAAAGTCTATTTTTATAGTTTATTTCGAGTTCGTGTAAACCTAAAAAACACCTATTTTTCTTAATTTTTTCAACTTTGACCATCTTTTATTGCAAACATTTCAATAAAAAGTGCATTTATTGGCAAATTTATTGAAATCAGATAAAAAGTGTTATCTTTATGAAATTTTTCTAAAGAACGGAATCAGTTAAGAAAAGTTTTGTAATATTTTTTCTTAAGATATATCTATACATGTATGCACGTTTTAATGGAACTTATAAAAGTCTTCTAATTTTTTTCATAGTGACATAGATACTGTTCTTCAAAATAAACCTACATAGCTTTTATTTTTTATAACGGCAAAATAAAGAACAAGAGACTTTATATTCAACTAGAAGCTTGAAATTAAAAACTGAGACCGCATTTTTTCTAATTGAGAAAATTCGGGATAAGTTTTGTTTGTATGTACATCAGGGATGTTGCGAATGTGGAATTTTAGACATCCGCGGATGCGAATGCGGATGTCAAGTATTTTTATACCCGAGCGCACTTGTGGACAAGGGTATTATAAATTTGTTCACATAACGGTTGTTTGTAACAGGCAAAACAGGTTGTTTGTAATAGACAAATATATACATAAATGATCCGAATGAAAAGAGACATCGATTAAGCGGTGACTGTCTGCCCGTCCGTCCGTCCGTCTGCGCACACCATAACTCGAGTACAAATTGAGATATCTTAACGAAACTTGGTATGTGTACTTCTTTTGAGCGTTGGACGGATGGTATTGAAAATGGTCAAAATCGGAGGATAACCACGCCAACCTCCCATATAACGGTAGTTTTGAGAAATGCGAAAACTGCGATATTTTAGTAACTACCGAAGCTTATTCACTCAAAATTAATATTTACAATCATTTTTAGGCGAAAAATAAGAATATTATAAATTTTTGGAAAATGGGCGTAGCCAAGCCCACTTATGATTACATGTGTATATCTTGGGAACCGCTACACCAATTTCTCCCCAACATGGCACAGTTGTTGGCCTTCACAAAACAAACCAAACGGCTTAAAATTTACAAAATCGGATAATAACCACGCCCACATCCCATATAACGGTAATTTAGAGAAATACGAAAGCTTCTATAAATCAGTAAATACCGAAGCTAATTTATTCAAAATTGATTTTTGCAATAATTCTTTAGCAAAAATAGGCTTATAATAAAAGGTTGGAAAATGGGCGTGACCCCGCCCACTTATAACCACATATGTGTATCTTGGTAACCGCTCTATAAATGTGTACCAAACTCGGTATGATTATTGTGGTTGCCACATAAAGGCAAAACATTGAATGTTTTAAAATCTGACTAAAATTACGCCCACTTTTTTATAACGGTAAATTTCAGAAATGTTAGAAACTTTGACATTTCGAGATTTAAGGAAGCTAGGTTAAGTTAGGTTGTCGCGGTCGTCTATAAGACACACTTGGGCTCAGAGCCCATTGTCATGCCGCATGTGGGGTCAGCAACTCCCAATCCCTCCTAAAACCAATTTGAACTTTGAACGAATTTTAGAAGATCCCTGATTTCGACGCATCTAAGGACCTCCAAGTTGTCGAAGAACTGCCTACCGAGAGTGGAGAGTCTTCGTCTGGATAGAGCAGGGCACTGGCACAACAGGTGCAGAATCGTTTCCTCCTCCTCTTCATCTTGACAACTTCTACAGAAGTCATGTAAACGTAGGCCAAGTCGATAGGTGTGCTTGCCAATTAGGCAGTGTCCTGTTATGACAGATACTAATAATCCAATATTGGGCTTATTTAGACTCAGTAGTAGGCCAGTGCGTTTGGCGCTGAGAACCGGCCATAACTGTTTGGCAGTTTTGCAGGTGATTTCGTCCTGCCACCTGTCGTTCGCTACTTTAGAAAGCCTCTCGGAGATAAGTAGCTTACAAGTTTGCAAAGGTATTCCTATTTCGTCGTTTATATCCTCAAAAGGAAGTTTCGTGCCAAGTCGCGCCATTTCGTCGGCCTTACAGTTCACCTCTATGCCGCAGTGACCCGGAACCCATATCACCTGGGCGAAATGACTCAGCCATCCCGTTAAGAGATGCGCGGCATTTCATGGCTACCATGGAGGTTGTCGACTGCTTCGTGAGGGACTTTATTGCCGCCTGGCTGTCAGTGAAGATGTAGATATCAACTTAGGGTATCATATCACACTTTACCTGTTCAGTAGCTCTGTCGATTGCCATCAGTTCAACCTGAAAAACCCTACAGTGGTCCGGGAGACGAAAGCTGGTGGAGATTCCCAGGTGATGGGAGTATACACCTCCTCCAACCCTTCCCTCGAGCTTTGGGCCATCTGTGTATACATGGATGGACTCTCCACTACTTACAACGTCATGCTTCCACTCTTCCCTTGAGGGTAGGAGGGTCGCGAACGCTGTAGCGGGTGCAGGTTCCGGAAGTGCATAGTCCACCAATCCGGGTAGCCCCGGAACCTCCGTTAATATTCTACCGTGACCATAACTGGTATTTGACCACTTATTTAGAATATTCATTCGAATTGCCGCGCCACTTGCGACTTGTTTGGCATGTAGGTCCACCGGAAGAAAATTCAATAGGGCATACAGTGCCTTGGATGGTGTTGTTCGCATCGCACCAGTTATGAGTGTGGACGCAAGCCTTTGAACCTTGTCCATTTTTTTGAAGTTTACCCCTTTCCCAAGGGTGTTCCACCATACCACTATACCGTGATAGAGAATTGGCCTAACCACCGCCGTGTATAGCCAGTGTATTATTTTGGGTTCCATCCCCCATTTTTTCCCTATTGCTCTGCTGCAGGAATATAGTGCCACTGTTGCTTTGCGCACTCTATCTGCAACGTTGGGCCCCCAGTTTAGTTTCCTATCTACTATGAGACCTAGATATTTGGTCTCTTCCTTTATTGCGAGGGTGTTGCCCTCTAGAGTTATGTTCCCGAGATCAGGTATCTTGTGCTTCCTGGTGAACAGCACAAGGTCTGTTTTTTCAGGATTCACTCCCAGTCCTCGCCTGTTACACCACAGGGATAGTTTGTTGAGGGATCTTTGGATCAGATCTGTCAATGTTGAGAGATGTTTACCCGAGATAGCTATTACAATATCGTCGGCGTATGCAATTATCTGACCGCCGATATCTTCAAGTTCCCGAAGAAGGCTGTCTACTGCTATGTTCCACAGGAGCGGTAATTGATTCACCTAATCCTGCGCTTATTTCTCGACCGATTAACATTCGTTCAATAAATGAGGTTAGTGAATTGCTTACTCCCAGATTTGTCAGAGATGAGATAATCGCTGCAGGAGATACATTGTTGAAAGCACCCTCGATGTCCACGAAGGCCGCGAGAGTGTGTTCTTTGTAATATAGTGATCTTTCGATTGTATGCACTAAAGAATGGAGTGCTGTTTCAACTGATCTCCCTTTGTTGTAGGCATGTTGGGCTGCCGAATGTTTGCTGCCCACCTTGTCTCTAATATGCCCATCTATTAGTCTCTTTAGAGATTTCAGCAGGAAATACGACAGACTAATTGGTCTGAAGTATTTTGGTCGCATGTGTGTAGTTTTCCCTGCCTTGGGAATGAAAACTACTTTTACCTCCTCCCATTTGTGGGGTATATAATTAAGCGTAACACTGCTTCAAAGACTGGTACGAGTATGGGTGCAATTATTTCTGCTGTATGCTGTAGGTCAACGGGAATAATTCCGTCTGGTCCCGGAGACTTAAACGGTTGGAAGCTGCTAATAGCACGCTTTATGTTCCCCTCGGTAATGATATTCGCTGGAATGTCATCATGGTTGTCTGTGATGCGGGTATTGGTGGCTATACTGTGGAGGCAACCCGGAAAGTGCGTTTGTACTAGAAGCTCTAGAGTTTCTTCGCTGCTAGTTGTCCAATCACCATCCTCCTTGATGAGATAGCTAATATTGCTGGGACTCATAGATAGTATTTTGCGCAATCTGCTGGCCTCCTAAGTACTTTCTATCTTCTGACAGAAGTTCCTCCATGAGGAGCGCTTAGCGTCTCTATTGACTCTATTCACTCCAAGAGTTGGATCTCTTAGCTTCATTTAATTTTGATCTGCATTCCCTTCTGAGGGTTGCGACTTCAGTGGACCACCATGGAGGTTTTGGTGTCCTGCTTGTTGCCATGATTGGGCAGGCTACTTTTTCTGCACGATGAAATGCTTTAGTTATATCGTCTACAACGTTATCAAGTTGATGTTCCTAGTTTATTTGATTTGTGAGGTCGGAAATATTATTAGAAAAGGTTGTTTTAAACTTTTTTCCGATTTGTTTTTCTGCAGTTTAAGACCGCTTGTTGTTTTCTTACTGGTATGTATAGGTTATAGACAACGTACATGTGATCTGAAAAGGAGTTGTCTTTAGAGACTCTCCTGTCATTCAAGAGTTCTGCCCCCTGCTCATTGACACATGTAATGTCAAGGACCTCCCTTCTAATAGACGTCACAAAGGTAGGGGTATCACCTACGTTGCTAACCTGTAAGTTATTGCACATAATAAACTCGAATATCGACTCACCGCGTTCATTTGTGTCTGAGCTGCCCCATATGTGATGATGGGCATTCGCGTCCGCTCCTATGACCATCGGAGTGCCGCGTCTAGAAGCCCCCATTACCACGCTCATTAAGGATTGTGGTGGAGGTGGTGTGTCTGCGTCGTGGGCCATGTATGTGGAAGCCAACCAAATAGACCTTCCACTTGATTCCACTGCTATGATGACGTTGTCCGCATCGCTAAACTGTATCAAGAGAAATGCATTAATACACTTTTTTATCAGTATGCACGACCTGGGTTTACCTTTGTCAGTGACATAGACCAGCTTATATCCCTTCATATTCAATCCACAAACCCGATCTTTTATGACCCAAGGCTCCTGGATGAGTGCGATCTCCTCTTCTCTTTCGGCAAGACGGAGGAGAAGTGCGGATGAGGCCGCCTTACAGTGGTGGAGATTGATCTGAACTATCCCCACCATCAGTTTCGTGTGCTGCTGCTGGACAGCCAACCACAGTCTGGTTTGCGTCCTCTTCATCAGAAAGGGGGAGGATGTCCTCCCCTTCTCCTTCCACCATGGTGTCGGAAAAGTCGGAGTGGTCCCCCGCCCTTTCCTCTAGAGTCACCCTCTCGAAGAGTTCGCTTACTATTCCGGAGGTGGATGCCACTTCATCGTCAGTAGCACTTTCTGCTGCGTTCGCTTCGTCGGTAGGGTGTTGGAAGCCATAATTTATCCTCCAGTTTTGGTTGGCAAGCGGTTCTACTGATTCCTCGTTGAGGACTATTACCGCTAACCTTCGCTTGCCGTCGATCTCGCCTATGTTTGCTACCATCCAATCGTGGGTGAGTAGCTCGGGGTCGCCCATGCGTATCCACTTCAGCACTTCCTGTGAGTCCGTGTGGAAGTATGGAATCCAGGCTCTGGATCTAGGCCGATTGGGAATGTCTTCCCGCTTTATAACCTCATGGCATGCACCCAGCCAGACCTCGCCTACGCGACTGATGGCCAGGGTATATAGGTCAACGGACCTCTGATCTGCACACTTCGTCAGTTTGACGCGGTTTTGAAACCAACCGGCGTCCGCACAACTGGGAGGTGGTCCTAGGTTTTCCCTTAGGACCTCCTTATAGACGTCCCAGAGTCGCCTGTTGACCAGGTCCCAGTTATGTGGTGAGATTGCACCATCAAATGAGCTGCGGTCTATCACAGCCCTAATGAATGTGTCCTTCGCCACAGCCGCGAAGGATCTTTTCTGCAGCTCGTCTGCTGTTAAGGTGGCGGATACCCTTGTTCTCTTGGGATCCGAGCATAACTCCCTTGAGGACTTCCGCTTGCCTTGGGAAAAATCTTCTTTGTCTTTCGCCTGGTGTTCAGCCATAAACTTTTCGGCCAAATTTCTTGAGTCCAGCTCTTCTGCGGTCAGATCTTCTGGATTTTTGTCCCTCAGTCTCTCCAGGATCCTGAGAGCTGACCGTCTGGTACGATAGTACCTTTCTGATGCACTAATGTGCTTCTGGCGATGGCTACTGCCAATTGCTACATTAGTGCCAGAATGGCGCACCTCAGAGACCGCTGGTTTAGCCATGCGGTCTGATGTCGCCGACGCCGCTTTAGGGGTTGCACCTGTCGATGCTCCCTTGCCTCCTGGAGTGGCGGGGACGGCAGCAGGGCTAGCTTGTCTTCTGACAGGGCTGCCCTTGCCTCCCGAAGGCATATTAAGGAAGCTAATTTTACCCAAAATTGATACTAACAACAATCCCTTGAAAAGAAGTAACATTATTATAGAATTTTGGGAAATGAGCGTGGTGCCGCCCACATATATCTATATAAGTTTATCTCATTATATCTAACTGAACGTTCTATCGAAGATGTTTGAAATAGACGTAAAACCACCACTGCCTACCATGTAGCGGTAGTCTTCGGAAAGGTGAAAAAAGTATATTGAATACTTGCGCCGGGAATTTAATGTTCGGCTCCGCCCGAACTTAGACTTTTTTACTTGTTAAGAAATAATTTAGGGGAGTAAATTAGGTGATTTAGTTAAATAAAAATGGAAAGTTTAGGTATTTTTAATTATGTTTTTTTTTAGTATTTAAATTTAAAAATTGGAACATAGTATTCAATAAAAAGTTTTTAAAGGGTCGTAAATCAAACCTGCGCCACTAAATAACTACTCGCTCGAGGCGTCAACCTTGAAAAACTTGAAACTTGACAAAATTGTAAATGCTTTTCGATTGACGCTGCACCAGTTGAGAGGTCTTTCAGTTATACTTATTTTTTGTATTTTTTATTACGGTGCAATAATTCTTTTTTGGGAATTGCATGGGCTGCAAATGTCGGATGTATCCTCCTGACTTCTATCTTCACAATCTTGTATCATGGCAAGATCGTTGTTTAAACACCGTTGATTTCCAAAGAATTCTTCATTCTCATTCTTTTGGTTGTTTCTGAATTTGGAGAACCTGTAACGTCAACAGCGTTTTTCGATTTCCTTTCTTCTATGACTGAAATAGCTTTTAAGCAGAAATAACGAAAGAAGGTTACCACCTCTATTTGTATTTTTTTTATCATTTAATACTAAAGAAATTCATATACCAGACCCAAGGTTTGATTTGTGGTAATTAATTAACATTTTTGATTGAAATATTTTTCAATCGGTGGCTTTGCTCGGTTAGACATTTCCTTCATTTGGTACCAAACTTGTTTAATTTGGATAAGCGGTTTGTTTATTATCCGGAAAAGACTTTTAATTGGGAACAAAAAATATTTGGCCAAATTTAATTGTTATTTTCGGTCCCTTCAATATTCGCATTCGCAAAAGATCCGCATTCATTATTGCGAATGCGAAAGCGATTACGAATGTTAAAATTAATGCGGAAGCTCCGCGGTTGCGAATGCGAATGCGAATATTCGCAACAACCCTGATGTACATGTATCCATATGAATATGTGTACGAGTATCAGGTCTGGGAGTTCTATCCATATTTTTTGAATATCAGGATATTCCAAAACCTCATTAAAAATCCGAATCAAAACATAACAATTATTCTATTATTTTACGAATCAATAAATAATATCTAATAATAGATTGGTGCTTGCACATATATATGTTAGCGTTTGGCCGAGCTTCTCCTCCGATTAGTGGCGTGCGCCTTGATGTTGTTGGGGAGGCAGCTACAGTCTTACGCCCACACCGAACGGCGATTGTACTTTTATGAAAAGCCGTTTTTCGTGGCAGAAATAGACTCGGAGGTTTGCAATGCTTGCGGAGGGACGACCGCTTAAAAAAAAATTGTTTTTGGTGGTTTGAACCGGGCTTTAACCCAGGACCTGCGGAATGGTAGCGCGCACTGCTGACCATTACACCACAGCGGCAATATGTATATTCAATAATTTTGAAAACAATTTTAGAACATGCGGATAGCCAAATGACTTGATATTAAGCGGATATCCAGATAACAAAATGAACGGATATTAACCGGATATCCGGATATCCGAATATCCGGATAGTCCCAGCCCTAGTATCTATGTATGTATAATTTTTGATGTTTTCTCCAATGCGATGCCCGTGCAAAATCAAGCGTTTAAACACGCTTTCAATACTTCGCATACGTGTGTATGAATTCCAGCGTTATGAGCTTTCTTCAGACCAAAAAACTTTCTAGTTGATTCATTCCACCCCCGTTGTTTTGTTAATTTTCAATAGCCGTTTCTTACCCAGAGGAACGAATTTTTTTTACAATTTCTTACCCTCGTTTTTTCCAAACGCATTTTTCCAACTAAAATATTTGCAGTGCAGTCACCCCTTGCTATGACTGTATTTTTTATTATTCAGTTTTTTATGCTTTAAGTGTTCGCCCGCTATAAAGCACCCCTGGAAAAAGAAACAAACACCTAGTATTTGTGGGTGGTTTTACACACATGGTGCACACTATCAGGGCAGATATTATGAAGGGCTCCAGTGATGAAGCAAAAAGTAAGACTCGATATTAGCAGCTGCAGAACATATTATAAGTTTTTGAAGGTTAAAAATATTGCCTAAAACACACTATCTAGGACTAAAATTGCAGGATGTTTGGTGGATGGTAAGATTAGGTTAGGATAACGTAGATGCTGCTCAATTCGCCAGCACACTTAGGCCTGCAAATTGGCCTTTTGTGATACCGCATAGATCGCGAAAAACCCCTACTCCTCCTTGAACCAGGTTTTGGAGCCAGAAAATTTGAGAAGGTGCCCAAAAATGTGTGTCATCTCCTTCAAAGTGCAAGACATTCGCACGGTAGGGTCCAGGTTCCTCTTCATCAAAGCACTTTTTGCAGATGGCATTGTAGAGCACTCCTAACCGCTCAGCGTGTCTCCCTGAGAATATATGGCCGGTAAATATTCCCATGACTAACGATGTTTATCACCCTTTCAAGAATAGCTGCTCTCGCGATTTCCTCAGGACCCATTCTGGCCACACGAGTTTGGCTATGTTGCATGTTCTTGACTGTTCCCCCTTACACGTGCTTCTTTTAGGAAAATTTCCTAATCCTGAGTTTGCAGGAAGCGAGCCAATGAAAGTGGTGCGGAAGTACTCTTTCTGGCAAGTTCCTCTGCTTTTGTCGACTTCGAAGCCGAAACTAATACGGGAGGCATGAATTTTGAACAGGAATTGAGAGGTGATCTTAGATATCCTAGATACCCTAAGCAGCGAGGAGCAAGATGATACTGTGCTAGGTGCCAAGCCACTGGGGAATCGATCGAAACGAGGTCGCCGACGAATTGATGAGAGAAGTTTTAGCATTGAAGCCGAAACCGGACTTCTTCGAGACTCATAACCATGGGTAAGTGGGTAAGCTCAGAATTAGAGGGGCCAGGCTCTTTAGTTACCTTTTCACAAGAAAATATCGTAATCTCTCAAACAGACCGGTCTTAACTGAGAAATTCGATTAATCCCTCGAGTTCGACTAATCGCTCACGTTCGCTTCACCGCTCGCCATCAAGAAGTCTGAGAATCGGCTAACCGAAATTTTCGAATAGTGCCAGTTCTTCAAAATACATTTATTTCTTTTCAAAACAAGTTTTGTCACTAAGTATAAGTATGCAAACACATACCCTAGGGTGCCCTTCGAATATGCTTTTTTTTTGGAAATTTCAAGACCGTAGCCCCTAATTTTATTCGTTTTTATGAGAGATATTATTTCTTACTTTTATACAAAATAGGATTTTTTAGATTTATGAGTTTTTGAATTACTATTTTTGATTAGATTTCAAAGATCGAATATGATCTGAGAGGAGGATCTATAGGCCTTTAAAATGGTATATGATAATCTATTGTCGGACTAGGCTTGTGGGGATTTTTTATCGGGTAAATAAAAAAAAAGACCCATATCTCTCTTGATTTTTTAAATTTTGATCATCGACAATTTCTACAATTTCAAAATGTGGAGTACTATCTAAAATTAAATCTATTTTCAAACAAGTAAAGAAGTATAAGATCGGGCAAAACCGATGCAATTTTAGTCCGATTTGAAAAATTTTCAACGAATTGCTTTTTCGTACCAAGGTTATTAAATACACCAAGTTTCGTAAAAATTGATAAATCGGTTACCGAGATACACATTTGTGGTTGTAAGTGGGCGGCGCCACGCCCAAAATCCAAAAATTTATAATAGTCTAATTTTTTGCTTAGTTGTCATTGCAATAAATGATTTTCAGTCAATTAGCTTCAGTAGTTACTAAATTATCGTAGTTTTCGTGTTTCTGTAAATTACCGTTATATTGGAAGTGGGCGTGGCTATTACCCGATTTCAATGATTTTCAGCAATTTTCTTAGCTGGATCCTAAGTTTGGCAAGGATTGGTGAAGCGGCTACTAAGATAACAACATAAGTGGGCGGGGTCACGCCCATTTTCCAAAAATTTCATAATAATATTATTTTGTACCAAAATTCTACTTCACATACTAGTTTTCAACAATTTAGATCAAATATTTACTGAAATATCATTGTTTTTGCTTTTTTCAAAATACCGTTATATAAGAAAGGGGGCGTGGTTATTGTTCGATTTCGCCCATTTTCAATAGCAACCTACCTTGGATGAAGGGCAACCTATATACCAAATTTCGTTGAGATACTCAATTTTTGCTCGAGTTATCGTGTACACGGATAGACGGACGGACGGACAGACAGACATGGCTTAATCGACTTCTCTTTTCATTATGATCATTTATGCATACATTTGTCTATATCTATCTCGATTGCTTTAGGCTGTTACAAACAACCGTTATCCGGACAGGGTTATAATACCCTGTGCACAAGTGCGCTCGGGTATGAAAAACTGAGACCTCATTTATTGCAATCGCATAAAAATTGTTGAATTTAGGCGACTTTTCTTAAATACGGCCTTGAATTTATATGTGTGTATGTACCGGAATTTCAGATTTTTGAGCAAAGTGGTTTTTCAAGAAATTTTATAAAAATGGGGGTGGCACAACCCACTTATATGATATATGCGTATCTCAAAAACTATTTGCCCGATCTCGACCAAATTTGGTATACGCACTGTGCTTAGCCTTTTTAACTACCGTCTTGAATATTTTTGAATTTTTGAAATCAGACAAAATATAGCTAGCTTTCAGTTTTTTTGAAATTACCGTTACGTTGGTGGAGCCCGTGGTTTTTGTCCGATTTCAAAAATTTTCAACCTGGCATAGTAGCCTAAGCCGCCCCCATTTCCCTAAAATTTCTTGAAAAAACCACTTCTTTGCTAAAGAGCGATTGTATATATAAATTTTGAATAAATATTGATGAATTCCGTAGCCACACTGCGGTAAGTAAACAAAATAAATTCAAGGCCGTATTTAAGAAAAGTCGCCAAAATTCAACATTTTTTATGCGATTGCAATAAATGAGGTATCAGTTTATTTGAAAATAGATTTAATTTTCGATAGTACTCAATATTTTGAAATTGCAGAAATTATCGATGGTCAAAATTAAAAAAAAATTAAGGGAAATATGGGACTTTTTTAATTCACCCGATAAAAAATCCCCACAAGTCTTATCCGAGAATAGATTTTTATATACCATTTTAAAGGTCTATATATCCTCTTCTCAGATCATATTCGATCTTTGAAATCGAATCAAAAATAGTCATTCAAAAACTCATAAGTCTACAAATTCTTATTTTCTGACATAAACCGACAGATCGCGGCCTTTAAATGACCTTTAAAAATCTATAAAAACAGGCAATAATATTTCTCAGGAAAATTAATAAAATTAGGGGGTAGGGTCGTGAAATAAAAAAAAAAAAAACATTTTCGATGGGCACCCTAACATACATATGCATACGAAACACGATATTTATGAAAAAAGCCACTGGTCGGAAAATCTAATTAGTCGACTAATTGTTCACAAGTTGAAAAAGTCGAAAGCAACCCCTGAGTCGATAAATGAAGTTTTTCAAACAATTTTTGCTAATCGATTAACCGATTAGTCGACTAGTCGATCAACAAGAGCTTTAAAGTAGAAGGTACACAGTGCGGTTTTATACACGATGGAAAATCATTTGTGATTTCATTAGGAAGGCAAGCAAGGATTAGCTTGTGTAGAGATGGGAAAAATATATATATCGCGTCACTGAAACGAAAACATAAGATAGAGTTTAGCATCATTTTTAACACAGCAGGTGGCAGGTATTGGCAATTTTTTTTGCAAATTTTTTCCGAGTGCTCATTAAAGCGCAGTCTAGTATCTAATTTGATACCCAAATACTTTATGTATATGCACGTACATATATATGTATGTATGTACTAGAGGACTGCATGAATTCATTCAAAACGTCTTACAAATTATTTATATGCAAAAGGAATGAATGATTTGGCTTAAAATTTTTTTTAATTTGAGTGATTACCTGCTCTGATATTTGTGTCGGCATTACAATATTCAAACCAAGTGAAAATAAATTGAATTGAAATAAATGGCAATTTTTTATATGAATATCCAAAAAAGAAAGTTTATGTACATATGTGCAAACATATATATGTCTGTATGCATGTATTGCTATGTTGTACCGAAATGAGTTTGAATGATTTGAATGTTTTTCATTCATTCATTCACATTCTTCCATTTGAAGGTAGAATATTTAAAAGAAAATGTATATTCATAACCAGGGAACGGATTTTTAGGACCTAAAAACCTATAAAAAAGGCAAAATAAAGTAACGAAATAGGCTGGAAAAGGAAAAATAAAATAGCGAAAAAGGCAGGAAAAGGCACTAGGTATTGCAAAAAAGGCAAAAAAGGCAAAAGAAAATAGCGAAAAAGGCAGAAAAAGGCAAAAAAAGGTATTGCAAAAAAAGCAAAATAAGGCACTAAAAAAAGACAGAAAATACGAAGAAAAATGAAAAAATATATTTATTTTAGAAATGCTTATATTACAAGTAAAAAGAGAAAAACTATGAACTAGTTTCATTATATGAAAAATTTGTACTTTGAATCTTTGACTATTTTATCCTTTCGAGTTTCTAACTCATAAAACTTTAATCTTAAATATGGAACGTTTGAAACGTTCATATTATCAGGAATAAGGGCGTTTTCCTCGCCCTTTACAATCTTATCCACAGCTCTTATTGTCTCCAAGCCTACGTTAGCTGAGAAAACGGCTTTGAATTTTTTCAACACAAATTTGGCAAGAGGTCCCTGTGCTTCTATAAGCCGCATGGGCATGTGAATATTTTTTGATCTTAAAAAAAAAAATGTAAATGCTATAATCACTTTTTTAAAGGTAGAAAGGGCAAAAAGAAGCCAAATATCTTAAAAAAGGCAAAAAATGGCAACTTCAAATGTGTATATATGGAATCAGGGAAAGCTAAATCGTGGACATTCTTAATCGAATATACTCTATCTCTTTAGCAGAAAAAAAGGCAATTTCCATAAAATCCGTTCCCTGTTCATAACTTACAAAATACCAACGCTGAATGTTTTGTATTTGAAGTAAAATATTTAAATCCACTGTACTCTGTTTGGCTAGAATTTTGAATGAAGTCATGCAGCCCTCTGGTATGTACGCAGCTTTCCCGAAAATGCTATGTTAAATTTAGCTACAGCGAGGGTAAATTTTTTTAGGATAAAATTGCCATACTTTTGCTTTTTTTTATACGAACATTAAAATTTTTTGTTAACATTCTCATGTAGGTACATATTCAATTTTGTTAGTGGGGGGAGCAAAAACTCTTTGGCGCAGTAAAAAATTGTGCAGGCGTAGAATAAAACTAGTTTTTTTCTAGTCCGATTTTGACTGTCCTCCACAGGTGTGTATGCAAGGGTATGTTTTGTCTGGTATTATTGCCATTGGTATTTTTTTGCCAAACACATACATCGATATACGCATGTACATACCCAGCCAGCAAAAAATACGAAAACCGATCCGAAAAAGGACAAAAAAGTGGATGAAGTGGCGATTTTTGTCCGTTTACTGATTCCATTTCTGGATACTTTGACGATCCGTTTTCCGACTAAAGTGTGCGGCAGAAACGTATGTACAGACAACAGTATGTGAAACGGATACGTTTTCGGTTGTTTTTTCTGAAATTTGTCAGATAGAATTTTTCGTTCGATACGCTTTCTTTCTGCACTTCACAGATACTTTTACATGGTTCAAAAGAAGTAAAATAAAATTAGGAAGCGCCTGACGGAATTCGAACCCGGCACCTTCCGGAAGCTAACGAATAGCGGCACACTCCTCTGCACGCTCAGCCACCGCCGACTACGCATGTATGCTTTCAAATGTTTAGCTTAAGCAAATAAAATACAATTATTGCTTTCAAATGACATCATATTTTTCGAACGTTTTCCGGATACGAAAATTGATGATAACTGTAGGAGTTTTTTGTATGCGTTTTCGGATACGGAAAATTGAACTAAACTGCACTGTCGGCAAAATTTACGTTTCTTTCCTGGCTGGGTATGCATACGTAGTATACAAACGTCTAAAAGTAAGAACTATCTACTTCAAAGGCAGTCGATCAGACAGAGCCAAAAGTTTTGAAGATGACTTCAGATTGAAGGCGACATATCGACATAAATAAATAAAACGACAAAACATAAGACATTTCTGTTTTATTTCCGTACGAGCAGTGTGCAAACCTCTACCACATATGTGGTAGACATATTTTTTAAAATTTGGGTTTCTACCATATTTTTAGACAGAACATTTGTTTACAATTTTCACATAACTCTAAAACTTCCACTCAATTATAATAAGAAATATAAAAAATCATCAATCAATTTTTAAAACTGTACATCGTGAATTCGGCTTTAAATATATCTGTGTTTTAGCTTTTTAAAATGTCAGAAATCTGCATATTTATATTTACCAAAGTATCTATTATGCAATGGAAAGGAGTTCTTTGTTCCATGCTATGGTTAATTTAAACATACCAAAAAATAAAACTTTGTTAAAGGATCGTATATTTTATCAATGTAATAAAATGAGTTGCTAGTCAGAACTGCATACATTTTAAGTCTCGAAAAACAAGCACAAAAATTTTATTCTTAATTTCGTACCTACTATGTGTATATCTACCAAATTTTTTGCCAATTCTACCACTAAAATAAAAAAAGGTTTTCACACTGCCTACGACCTAGAGCTCATACAGATCAATTAATAAACTGAAGCAGCAAATAAATTTTAACACAAAATTTTTGGAAAAAGGAATATCTTGAATGAAAGCTTTTGAATGCATTTCCATAAAGTAGATTCGCAAGTTGTGAATGTTAAACTATGTTCACATTAGAGTAGGGCTGCCAGATATCTATGTTGCCAAACCGGGACACTTTAGGGAGGGCCTCTCGCCCCTTCTCATCCATTTCGACGTGCGAAAGGATGTAGTGCAATTTTATTTTGACAGACAAAAACAACAACATAAAAACATGAGATCATGAGATCATTCCAACGTACGCCAACAAAACAAAACAACTTATCACAACTAAAGCAGAGAGAATTTTCACAATGCATGAACCTTTTTTTATTCTTTATAAAAATACAGTTTATAATAAATATATGAACAAACATAAAAATAAAATTGTTAAACTTTGTGCTAAGCTCGGGAAAATTCAATAAATTTGCATACAAATTTGCAACATTCTAATCAGACTTTTTAGAAAAATTTTTAAAATGAAGTTTTGCATCCCATTAAATTTTAGTTGATTTTTGGTATTGTTTTTACTGAGAGTTTCTTCCATACAAACTATGTTCGGTAATTCTTTTTATATGGAAGACACTGTCAGCAAAAAATAAATAAATGCTAAAAATCAACGAAATTTGCCGGCTTCAGACTTCAGACTTGCACTTTATTAATTGGCTCAAAAGCTACATTTTCAAAATGTTTCTAAAAGATCTGACTAAAAATTGTGCTCTGATGAAAGAGCCTCCGAGCCAATAATTTTGTACGGCACTGTACTTATAAGTACTCTAGGTTTCATGAAAGAAAAAAATTTAAGTACAAGATAACATTAAAATATCAACCATATTTTTCGTTGCTGTGATCTTTTTTCACAACTTCTGTCTTTTCCTTAATATAATTGTAAAACTCTGTGCACGTCATTTTGAACGTATTTAGGTACATATACTAATCATCAACTATTGCTTGTGCAAAGTTCAACTATCTCGAAATGTGACTATTTCACAGATTAAACCGGTGCACTGAGAGAAAGAAGTTTAGGATGAAAGAAGCGTGCTAAATTAAAAAAATACGCATATGAAAGAGCACCAACCCAACTCGTAATACATTTAAGTATACAAATTTTAGTATTTAGTATAGATATATTCAATTCAAATACGCCCATATTAAAATGAAGCGATTTGCAATTACCGATTGCTTTTTCATAATTAAGTTAAAAAAATATTTAAATTCCATGCTGGTTGTAATGGGAATTGAACCCTGACCCTCTGGAAATTAGCAAATTGTGGCAAGCATCCTCGCACACTCAGCTACAGCCAGACATGTAAATGTGAATTTAAATGTTGAGTTTGAATCAACACCACACGTGCGTGTTATGAAAGTATTATTTTTGAATACGAAAATTTTTAAACGATAATCAAAAAGAAAAGATTCATGTTTACTATGCGTTATTTCCCTCACTGAATTCATAACATTTTTCTGAATATTACAACGCGTTCTTTCTCTTAGTGTAGTGATTTTTAAACTTTTATTCAAATTTGTGCAATCAAATCAAAAACCGGGACACTAAAACGAAACCCGGGACATTTTAAGGTTGGACCGGGACACCGGGACAAATAGTCTAAAACCGGGACATGTCCGGGAAAACCGGGACGTCTGGCAGCCCTACAATAGAGTATGAATTACTTAGTTTCGATCAAATTACTTCACATAGATAAATTGCGTTCAGACTGTTTTATGATTTTATACACATTTGATTGGCTACGAAAAAGTGTGTGATTTGAACTTGATTTCAAAATAAATGCATTATTTTTATAAATTTCCTCAACAGTAGCAGCTAAAATAAATAACAAGTCGGTATTTTCTTCGGTTGGTTCTTGATTTACGGTAAATTATCTCATTTCTGTTTAATTTATTGACAGATTTTACAAGGCGAAATTACTTGATTTCAGCGTGATTTGCTTATAAATTATGAATGAGCTATAAATTACGATAATGTGAACATGCTTTTAGAATTCGCTAAATATTTTATATTTTTTATATTCGACATGTACCAGTGTCAGCCCAATATTAACCAATTCTTCGCTATCTCGGGCCTAGTCGATTCACTAGTAGAGCATGCAGAGGTGTACATTTACGCGCGCACTTTCTTATACTACACGGAAATAATTTCCATACAGCCACGAAATGTGACATCGCGAATGGTGAACCTTTCGCGATGCACCATCGTGACATACACAATTATGCCCAGGCAAGTCAGGATGTAAAAACTGACAGGGTGCATTTATGAGTTCATACTGAAAAATGTTCGCTGCCACCCTTGTTGACATGTGTGAGTTGGTAAAAAACAAAAAAATTTCGACGAAAAAAATTACTTACACACATATATAATTTCTATTCGCTTTTGCGGCTGAACCAACACACATATTTTTTATACTGCTTTGACCTCGCTTGATATGTATGCTTCTTACTCCGAGTTATATTGTAAAGACAATGCGCGCTTGCTTTGCTTACTTTACCATGAGATCAGGGAAGCATCTTTTGAACTCTACTAAAATTTATGAAAGTTGGCCAAAAGGCTTTAACTTCACTTGCGTGAAGCGCTTTTAAGTTTCGAATAAGAGGAACCTATGTACATACATATTTGACAGCGCATTGTAGGCCTTTGACAAATAGTTATGCTTCCATGTTGAATGAATTCAAGCAAACTGCTATAGCATTTTTTAACAAAATTTTGTAAATATGTATATGTACAATTGAAGTTAAATAAAAATATTCCTCTATCTTTTTTGTCCGATCAGTTCAAATTTATTTTATTTTATGTGTGGAGGCTAGTCTGATCTTTTCAGTTCTGGTGCGAATAAAACTACTTTATTCCACTTTTCACCCGACGTTTCGCTAAAACTTTTTTAGCATCCTCAGGGGTAGTGTTTATTTTACCTGTTACAACAAATATACAAAAATCCAAAAAAACACACACATTAAGTATTAACCGAAAAAACAAAAATGTATACATATATAACAACAAATTGAATTTAATGACAAACCAACTTACATTGTTTAGACATTCAAACATAGATATGTATATGTATAAATACTTAATCACTAAAAAAGAAAATATATCCATACCACTTGATGTGGTAGTTTTGTCAGTACTGAAAATTTCATTTTTGTAAACAATGTGTTGTCTGTATCTTCCTTCTTATTAATTGTCATTTCTCGTTTTTGCATAATTCTAAGGCTCTCTATTGTGTATCGAATCTGTTCTCTTCCTTCTTTGTCAATAATATTTGTGTGTAGTTTTATTCGCACCAGAACTGAAAAGATCAGACTAGCCTACAAACATAAAATAAAAAAAAAAATAAAAAATATTCCTCTATTTCCATATTTATATTTAACATATTTGAAAATTTTGGAGCTAATAATATGTAACTACTGGTCAATCGTTTCTTGTAACATCCTATTTTGAATTAAGGGCTGTTTAAGTTAATGAGCGATAAATCCTTTCCAATAAAAAAATAGTTCACATTCATTTAAAAATTTATCTGAAAAGAGTTAAAGCTTAATACGTTGTTCCTATTATTTTTTATTTCTTGTTTCATTTTGCTAGAATTTTATGGGGAATAATATTAAGGAAACAGACTATGAATTTGCTTTGTTTTTCTAACTTACGTCATCTCGCCAGGACCAGCTCTGCAATATGGAAGTGATATCCGGTCATGGTTGTGAGGTAAATTATCAGGGGCGGGATCAAGGTGTCACGGTGACCTTGCCATGTCGATGAAGCTGCATGGAGTATAGGCTCCGGAAGAGAGCTGGAGCTGCTAGCGAGTCCCGCAATGGCAGAGTCAAGCGAGGGAAATAAAGTGCGTAATAGAGAGGGGAAAAGAACCATTCGCAATGCAGAGCAGCCTGGGACACCTGGGAGCCATAGGGGACTCTACAGACCTGGAATATGAGCATCTGGTATGGGCCAGAGAAGTTGTGCAGGCGGGAAGGAGGGAATTTGAAAGCCAAAGATTCGCAAACACCATTGAGGAGGCGCAGGCTAAACGTGGGGAAAGGATGAAGCGGCGAAGGTTGACAGAAGGTGGAAAATTCACCCCATGCACCATAAAAGTGGCTAAGAGGGGAGGCTGTCGATGTCCAAAACAGTGAATCACGCGAACGACGACAAGTCGGCGATGCTAAGACCCTCAGGGCTTGCAAAGACCGGCACAGCGAAGACAGCAACGCGTTGACCTCCATTGCGGCAAAGCTGAGGAACGAGCCCTACTGAAAGATGATCGCCGAAAGGGGGGGGAGCTGCTAAGCCAAATGGTAAGAAATACGCATGAAGAGCCGGACCGGCCTATTATGAAAATCCTACAAGTAAACCTCCAACATTGTATGGTGGCTTTGAGTGAACTCCTCATCACATTAGCGTAGGAATCGCTCGACGAGGCGCTAGTCCAGGAACCATGGCTCTTGTCTGGAGGAATTCCCTCTCTTGGCTGAAAGCGAGTAATTTTGAAGTGCGCTATGCGAGCTGAGAGGGAAAGCGGAGAGCAGCAATATTGGTAAAGAAATTACAGGTACATACCCGTAAATCGTAGTCCTTATTTCGTGTGCAGGAGCATCAACATGTGTCTTTTCATCGGATTGTAGTTTTTACGTAGCGGGTCTCAAGCCCAGTGCGCAGCCATTTGCTGGGGGAATTTTAAATTCAACCACATTTATATAGCTCCTAGGCAGACGCCCGCTGGAGACTGCTTGTACTCATACACTTTGTCTAAATACAGCACTTGGGACTTGGCGGTTGCGCCAAGAGAGGCGGAGAGGAGGTTATAATCCTATGGTACTACTTAACGGAATACAAATGGACGCCCCACCAAAAGAGTGTAGAACGTAGTGGAGGAGAAAAGGCGTAGAGGACGGGACATGGTCATAGGCGGGGATGGGAATGAACAGAATTTTATATGGGGTGCAGCGACATCAATGAAGGGAGTCTATTCTTTGTTTTCCTCTTCAAACCAACTTCAACGTAGCTGATAACGGCAGGGTTCCCACATACATACGTGGACCCAACTTGGAACGGCGTAGAGCTGATGGGATGGAGGGTCTTTGGCAAGCCATTCCTCTCGGATCATGCTTGTATAGGCATTACTATTTCCGCTAAAAAATACCTGAAGAACACTTCATTTAAAAACCTCAGGCTTAGTTCGCCCAGATCGGTCAGAGACGTATAGGTCATGGAGGCGGCGACCAATCGCCAGTCTAAAATATTATATGATGCTTTTAAGCAGGCCTGTCCATAACGGGGGATAAGGGAAGGGAAAAACCCCTTTGCTGGAGCCCAGAACTTGGGATTTTTAGGAAAAGAGTAAGGAAAATTTTTAGTCTAGCAAAGTGTGGGACTCTAACGAGTTTTAGCACGGTTACAGGGATCTTCTTTTTGCAGTGGAATCGAGAGCTCCGCCGAGAAATCAGTACTAAGAAAGGTCCTATCCAAGGGTTAAGTAATCCAGGTACTCACTGAAAAGGATGTTGGGGGGTGGACTCAATGTGAGGTTGGATCTCTGAATATATATTTTATTATCATTTAATTTTACTTGCCATATGCGGAGCACCGGGGTACATAAAAAATATGAATATTCACAAAGATCTCAATGTAAATACTTGAGCGCATGAGGCCATAAGAAAGCTAAGCACCAGTTAATGAGATAAGCAAGAAGTCTAATAAGAAAGTATTTTTCCGATATTATCAAAAGATGCGCAATAAAATAAATTTGGATATCCGAAGTATATCAATTTCGGCTCTGGAACTCGTCCTTTCAGATTACCAAACACGAAATCTAGTGTCCGTGCGGCTTGGAAACTTGTCCTTTCAATAAATAAATACAAATTAAAAAAAAATAAAAATTCTTAAAAGAATATAAATTTCATATCGACTTGCAATTATCGGAATGCAAGGGGCACTTAGAACTACGCCAAAGGCAGAACTGTGCAGTTTGTTGCACCTCTTGCCGATGGTTCTATTGCCAAGAATATAGTGTCAAAGGCTGCCGCCAGGCTTTACACTACGGGGCAGTTTGTGTGCAGGTCCTAGGGACACAGTAGTGTAGCGTCGACTTTCCTCGGAAGGATTAACTACATCTATGTGATCGAGAATTCGATTCGATTTCTCCCCAAGCGATGAAACGAGAGTTGGACGTGTCTATGATCCGCAAGACGAAGAAGGTATGGACCACAATACAAGTCTGCAAGTTGTCCAGGATCGTCTGCTGTGTGTGGGTGTTCTAACGGGACATTGTCTGCTGGCATCACATGCTTTTAAACTGGCTCTGACAAGTGATAAGCTATGTAGGAGATGTAGGATGAAAAAGGAAACGGTGGAGCAGGTTTACTGCCTGATCTGGAATCCATTGCCAAGATGGGGTACAATCAGGTGGTCCATCCAGAGGACTGAGATGCTCTTCAACATTGCTCCTGTAGATAACTTAATTCAATAACTCAATTTCCAAAACCTACCTATATATGATGTGAGGAGTGTGTGCGGTAAAATGACTACCGTGACTATTAATACTGGGGAAAAAAGTTTCGCCCTTATTTAACCTTGTTATCAACAAAAACGAGAAAGCCCAATAAAACATGTGAAACGCTCCTAGAACTACCAGCCATAAATATTACAAAAAATTATGATCGCAAATATGTCGTGTTTAAGCATGTGGAAGTGATAAGCCTCTCACAAGCTCTTCACGCTTTGGTCTTCATCAATCTATATTAACCATAAGCAAAGAAATAATAGACAGACTTAAAAAATAAAATAAAAAATGCCCGAAAGATTTTTGAATAACTATCAAATGTCCCCCAGGAATTTGCCCGATCACAGCCACCTATCAGATAAATTTGGTCTGTGTCAAAGGTACAACATTTGCACCTTTCCTTCTAAGCTATGATAAAATTATATAAGGCTTGTAGGCGTATGGTGTGACTTCAGTTTACAAATAAAAATAAAAAAAATACCAGAAACCTACCTCCAACCCGTGCACTGCTTCTCGCATTTGACAGCTTCCATCTACCTATAAAAGGATCGACGTAGCGTGAAGGAAAATTTCTGTATGCTCGTATTACCCTAATCCAATCCGCTGAAAATGAAATATTGTAAGAACTCTTCTTTGGGCATCAATAGGTGGGAAGCAGTGGATAAACAAGTACAAAGCACAAATCCCAGACAATTCGTCTCTTCAATCACACTCTCACGCCGATAGTTCGCTTTCTCTGCTACTTTGCAATAGATATAACGAAACCACTGACAAAAAAAACCATCGCATTACAACAACAAACAACGTTAAGTCCAACAGTTCAAACTTGAACTCAGGTTTAGCCTCTCCCAACTTCCAAAACAGCAATAGTCTCGATTCCTCAAACAAAATAACAATAAGCAAATTCTCCGCTTCCTATGCTTCTAATATGAAGCCCACATCCTCAAAAATCTTAAGTACGAAAAAGAACAGCAATAACTCCAATAACTCTTACAGATTCACTTACAAAGCTTTATATAGTACTTATGTGTGTAGGAGGGCTCTGTCCCTAACAAACATCAACACTCAAAACAGCAATACCCACAATATAATCTCCACTTTAGACACCTTCAATATTAAGCCCAGATCCTCAGCAAATCTCAATACACAAAACAAAAATAGCAAATTTAATAGTATTTCTCAGTTTTTCTTTTATTCAATAAAAGATGTCGAGATGTAACCTGACTTAGCTGACGCTAAATCAGATGACAGTCGGACATCACTTAGAAAATTAAGAGTACTGTCGTATAGCCCAGTAAAATTAGACTTTTACTCAAAACAAATATGTAGTAGAAATTTTTTTACTTCTATTGAATACGTAGATCATGGATTCACAGTCTTGCCCCTAAATTTCATGTGGCAACATTCCGCCTTCTTGGATTTTAGGTTTTTTGGTTTTTTTTGCGATTCCCAAGCTTATTTTGCATTTTTCGTAAAAAATGGTTCAATATAAATTTGCAGATAATTTAATTTCACATATTTGTTATAAAGAAGGTTTAAAAAAAAGCATTTTTTATTGTGAGTAATTAGTAAACACTTCGAAAAAATTTTACATTGTCTTGGTTTTCGCCATTTTTCGAAAATTTCAGTTGAAAATACAAAGCATATTGAAATTCCAAGGTTGTAGAGAATTTCATTACCCACAACTTTTGTACGAAATTTTTTGTTGTA
Source organism: Rhagoletis zephyria (assembly GCF_001687245.7). Lineage (NCBI taxonomy): Eukaryota > Metazoa > Arthropoda > Insecta > Diptera > Tephritidae > Rhagoletis > Rhagoletis zephyria. The sequence continues at coordinate 118,858 of NW_016157698.1, read as the reverse complement.
CGTGTTGCTTAGATGACGACCGGGATCGTTCCAAAAACATCGATGTAAAGGAAATGGCGTAACAGTAGGATGACCAAAATTTTATAGGATGGATTACAAATCTTAAGGTCATGAAAAATTATCACATAGACGCCCCCATTGAAAATAGTGTAACCTTTCGAAAAATTCAACACGGCGTCTAAACTAACCGTAAATTAGATTTTGCTTTACAACTTTTGTGCCACCGGAGAACCCAACACTAAAAAAGAAAAAGTAACAGCAGATTCTTATATTTTTGAGGTTGCTGACTACGAACCTAGGGAATGATTTTAAAAATTCATAATGGCGCATCCAATATGGCGGCTGTAATATTAAAGCCGATCCAATTCGCTTGAATCGTTTTCCTCTGGGGTTCTTGGGGCCGCTTATTACGAATCTGAGGTCAGACAAGAAAAATTCAAAATGGCGGACCCAATTTGGCGGCAAAAATATTAAAGTCGATCCGATTCGCTCTCAGATATTTTCGAAGGGGGTGTTTGGGGTTGGTGATAAAGAACCTGAAGTTAGATTGGAAAAATTCAAAATGGCGGATCCAATATGGCGACAAAAAATTCCCTCGCTCTATGTGTTCATTTTAAAACCCTAATCTTTGTAATCCGTCCTATAAAATTTTGCCCATTGTACTGTACCGGTCGTGATGTAAGCGTCGTACAAAAAAAATCTTAAAAAAAGTTGTGTAATGAAATTCCATACAACTTCGGAATTTTAAAATGCTACGTATTTTCAACCAAATTGTCGAAAAATGG
>NW_016157698.1:101659-115227 GCF_001687245.7 Rhagoletis zephyria | reverse complement strand
GGGGTGTTTGGGGTTGGTGATAAAGAACCTGAAGTTAGATTGGAAAAATTCAAAATGGCGGATCCAATATGGCGACAAAAAATTCCCTCGCTCTATGTGTTCATTTTAAAACCCTAATCTTTGTAATCCGTCCTATAAAATTTTGCCCATTGTACTGTACCGGTCGTGATGTAAGCGTCGTACAAAAAAAATCTTAAAAAAAGTTGTGTAATGAAATTCCATACAACTTCGGAATTTTAAAATGCTACGTATTTTCAACCAAATTGTCGAAAAATGGCGAAAACCGTGATGATGTACAATTTTTTCATAGTTTTTACAAATTATTTACAATAAATTTTTTTTAAATCTTCTAAATATATAACAAAATTGAATTCTCTACAAATGTGTAAGTAACCATTTTGTACGAAAAATGCAAAATAAGCTTGCAAATCGCAAAACAAACCCAAAATCCAAGATGGCGGAACGTAGCCATCTGAAATTTAGGGGCAATACTGAAATTGATGTTTCTACGTATAAATTTGATCTAATTTTACTGGGCTACGTATGTTATTACAGCACCTTACGCCTCTCGAAAAATTTATATTTTTTAACCTTTCTTAACGTTCTTTATTCTACAATGGAACATGAATGGATTCTTCAATAATTATACCCAAGTTGAAATTATTCTTAATCCTAAATGGCTAACCATATTTTACATACGTTAGTAAGTACTAATAACACTGATGCACAAAAATGACCTTGATAAAAGTTAAATGAAATTGAAGGGGTTTTTTTGTATTAACAACTACTAGGGCTGGCAATTTCATCCGGATTTTTCATCTATTCGGATAAACCGAATATCCGAAGACCTAAATCCGAATACTCCGGAAGCTAAGATAATATTCGGATATCCGAATAACCGGAGTTTTTATTAGGTCTCCGGATATCAGATATTAATAAAATGCAACATAGGGCAATTAACAAAATGTGTTATTTTCCTGTGGCCACTCTTTTTTCATCTTGAACAAAACCACATTTTCATTTCCCAAATACTAGGCGCTCATACATGTGAAGTAACAAGTTTTCTATTTCTACGCACAACATTTTTGTATAAATTTTTAGATTTTCAAAATTCTACTTTGTGAATTTCAAAGGCTCTTACAAACGAATTAAAATGTTCTACAAACAAATTTATGCGTATAGAAAACTTGCTACTTCAAGTGTATAAGCGCCTGGTATTGGGAAATAAAAATATCGTTTCGTAAAAAAAAATTCTGATATCCGAATAATTGCACAAACGAATATTAACTGTATATCCAAACTATCCGTCAACAGATAATCCGCATGGATACTCGGATATTCGACTATGCGGATAGTCCCAGCTCTACAACTAACCTGTAACTAATCCACATTATTAAACTAAATCAGTCACCCTTAGTTTGTTTGCAACAGCATTTGAGTAAAATTTAATGAAAAATGCTTGAAAACTGTGTTTAATCAAGTAAAATAAATAGTATCATAATTTTATCTCGAATTTTAGAGAATATTTAGCATCAGGTACATCTCTTTTAAGTGCCCAATAGTAGTCAGCTAACATATTTGGACTCCATTTACCACTTTTCTATGTTAGATATATCCTGATGGAACCGTTTGCTGTGTTCGTCGCTAAAGGCACCCAAATTTTCAGGAACAAATTTAAATGTGAGTGTAAGAAGTTTATCTTGAGTGACATATTGCATCCCATATTATTGCAGGCTATTAAAAGGTCGCTGACCAACTCTTCGTAGTTTTCGGCTTTGTGGTTTCCAAGAAAATTAAAAACAACATTTCGAAAACATGTCTATGCGGATTTTTCGATCGGATTAAGTTTTTCTTCAAACTGTTCATCAGCCAATACGTCTCTAATTTGTGGCCCTACAAATTTCCCTCTTTTATTTTGGCATCGCTGATTTGTGGGAATTTATTTTGGCATCGCTGATTTTTTTTAATACGGCATTGACTTTTAACAGTTAGTGACCGCAAATATAACAAAAGTTATTAGGATAATTTACATACCCTCTGGCCATCTTCTTACGATGTGGAGAAACAACAATGACAAAAAATACCGTTTTAATGTCAATAATAATCCGTATCTCCAACTCAATGTGAATAAATCGTTCCCATAGTTTAACAGGCAAAACAAAAACAGATTGGAAATTAATGGATTAATTTCCGTGATCACGACATCAATTTGCGTGCTGCTCCAGATGGTCACGTATACTTTTTGTTTAAATGGCCGGAATCATGGTCATCTTCCTCGCTTATCAAAACATTTCAAAATATTCCTATTTTGCTTACTTGAGACTAGTACCATTAATCTCTACCTTGCTTCGTACAAGGATTTTAACCTCTAGGCTAGGCACCAGGGAGGGGTCTAAGATGTCGCGAATGCAGATGATGTAGTGATTATGGTATCTGGATTGTGCATAAATGTGATAAGTGAAATACTTCAAAGAGCACTAGGGGAATTGTGTTCTTTGGCAAAGAGCTGCGGGCTCAACATTAATTCCTCGAAGGCCGTATTACTATTATTCACTACACTGAAAAAGATTCCTAATTTTGACCTACCTTTCTTAAATGGGCATACTCTTTCTCTTTCCCCTTACGGTAAGTAATTGGGAGTCATTCTCACACCGAAATTATACTGGAAAAATAACACAAAGCACCGAGTAAAAAGTCCTATGGTACTCTGCATTCCTGCAAGAAAATGTTGGGTAAGAGGTGGGGCCTACGACCTGATCTTATGCTATTTATGTACAAGGCGGTGATTCGCCCAATTATTGCATACGATTCGCTGGTTCGGTGGAAAGCCGTAGGGATAAACTACATACGTACAATGTTTGGCAGGGTACAAAGGTCAGCTTGCATTGTGATTACTGGGGCGATCATATTATGTCCGACGGAAGCATTGAATGTCATCTGCCATCTGCCACCGATTGACCTCTTTATCAAGGAAAGTGCTTCACAGAGTGCCCTGAGGTTGAACTTAGATTGTGGAAAGAACGTACGTACGGGCATGGACGTATTCTGTATTCTTTCAACGACCCTAGCATTCGCGAAAAAACTTAGTACATTTGTCCTTCGCTTCTCTTAAAGAAAAATTTCGGCACGATTTTTTTTACTGAACGCTTCAAATTATCCATTTTTACGGACGGCTCAAAAATGGATTGTGGCGCAGAGGCGGGAATATTTTCAACCGACCTCCGGATCGAGGAGTCTATTCGATTACCAAATTTGAGCAGCAGTTTTCAGGCAGAGGTTTTTGCCATAAATGAGGCGTGCAAAATAAGTTTAGCCTCGAAGCTAGCGAGAACCAACATTGCTATTTTCTCAGATAGTCAGGCAGCGATCAGAGCACTTGGCTCTCTAAGCCTCATCTCCAGCATGTTAAAACAGTGCAGGGAAAACGTTATGGCTTTAGCTGACAGGCATGTCGTTGCACTGATTTGGGTGCCGGGGCACAGCAGAATTCATGGCAACGAGATGGCTGACGAGCTGGCCAGGAATGGGTAAGCTCTGGATATCTCTGAGGCAGAGCAGGTTCTTGTACCTCAGATTTATATCAAGGGCCGCATCTCTCAGCTCTGGAAAAAGGTGGCAAACAGTAGGTGGAAAGACCTACAATCCTGTACGGGTCTGCCGAAGTCTATGGCCCACCTACTGCGCAACACGCACTTATTTTCTTATCGAACTAAACAGGAGAGATCTATCTCGACTATCTGCCGTTTTCACAGCCTATTGGGTCGTGGAATCCATGCTGCAAGACTAGGACTGGAACACAACACTTATTGTCGTAGTTGTAATTCACCAGATGCAGAAGAAACGGTGGAGCATCTGCTCTGAGATTGCCCAGCACTATGTAGGACTAGAATCAGGCTTCTAGGCAAAGCCAGCTTATGTGGTTTAACTGACATAAGTGATATTAACCCACTACAACTTCTTAAGTTCCTGAACTCCACCTGTTGGGTTTGAGATAAATAACCAACTTCTTCTGCTTTTTTCGCGCTTCCTATTCAGGATAAATTGGGATTAGTGGTTTTAAAACGGCATGCATCAGTGCTAATTGGAGTTGTTAAACTCGCCACTTCAACCAACCAACCAACCACTACCATTACTCTCAGCATTTTACCAGTCAGAGGACTGTCTTTAAGCACTTGCCACCAATTTTGCATTCTGCTCCTGTCGATGAAATTTTATTAATATGTATAAGTCCACATAGCGCTTTTGGGATTTGATATGCTCAGTTGAATGCTTTGATAAAAACTTTACTCGTAAAATTAAGCTTGCACAGTTAGGAAAGAACGCCATTGCACCGAATGAATGTTCTGAAATTTAATGCTAAATAGGGATAGAAAAATAAAATAATTTCTCGATATATGACTATCTGGAAGCATCGATGTTTAAGCATCGAAATCTTTAAAAAAAACGTCAATGAATCGTTTTTATCCCCGACGCTGCTCGCGAGCAACGCTTTGCCCACCTATGCTCTAGCATAAGCAGCGTTTCCGAATTGACGATTTCGTCGTCAGTTTGACATTTTTTTTAGCTCAATGACGTTTTGACCATTTTCCCCCCGTAATGACGATTTTTTACTTTAGTTTTTCCACCTAATTACATATGTATGTAAGTATGTATGTAAACAATTTTTTAAAGGAAAACGTAGTCCAAACTACAACCATGCATTTATCTAGTTTTGTTCTACAACCGTGCTTTTAGTTATATTAAATTTGTTCTAGAATTGTAACTAAATCGTTAATTTGCACTGTTGACACTAATTTAAAAGAGACAGAAAAATATCAGGGGGAATTTGTTCAGTCAAGATTATTTATCAGTTAATAAATGCTAATGTTATACTTTAAAACTGGATCAAAATCTTCAAAACTTCAAGGAGTTGAACAATTTAAAAGCAGTTGTGTTTTAAAGTGTAATTTAAAATTGACGTTAACAACTACAAATCCACTTTTATTGACACATATGCGATTTCCCTTTGGTTTTGAAATGTGTGGTCATATTTATTGTATGTAATTTATGTAATTTTGTTTCTATTTTTTATTTTATTAAAAAAGTATAATAAACAAAAATTTTACGTTTTTTTTGGCCGAAATTACGATTTTTCCAGGGTAAAATGACGATTTTTCAGCAAAAGCTTTCGGCATAGCATGTGCTCAGGTTTTTATTCATACGGTCCAAAATCGGGCCCAATTGTAGTGTAATGTGAAGATGAGAGTTTTATTGTCACAGTAAATGAAAACGCTACATAGAAATAGATCGTATATTTTCCCTGAGAGGATTAGTATATGCTCCAATGCAAATATTACTATGCCCGATGCGCTGAGTTGTATGTATGTGCATATTGTCACCTACACACACGTGTATAAGATAATGTGCATGGTAGCCAGAAGAAAATAAAACAATTTTGTAAGGGGATGATTAGCCAAGTATTTAAGCTGCAACATCATCGTAATATTAAACATTTTTCCATCATGACAAGTGAAATTTAATTCTTTATGGGGTAAAACATAGCAATTTTCTCCCCGAGTTTTCATTGCTGCTCTGGGTTAAGGAAGGAAATTACATTTATTTTTTCTCGGTGCTGCACAAATTCGTGCTTTCTATTCGACACAATAAACTTGATTTCAATCTGAGAAATTAACCAAATCCGCATAATCTTATCACCACGTAATTACACACACCGAATATGTACTAGTATGTACACTAGGGTGGTCCAAAAATGCATGTGAAAAAGTAAAGTCGGAATTTTTATGCTCACACCCCTTAGGATTGTTCTATAACGAAAAAATATACCCATATTATTTTATTTTGAAATCAAAAAATGTTTAGAGGTCGCTCAGTATTTTTCGTGCATTTTATAAGGGAAAAAAAACTTTTCGTAGAAATGGTAAAGAATTCTTGAAAATAAATATTTTTCGATCGGAAAACTAATTCTCTCTTCAGGAGATTCTCAATAATTTACGTAATCATTTTTCCATAGTAACTATATTTTATAGGTCCGTCAAAACCCCCAGAATGCAATGGGGGCAAGGATGTATTGTAACGTTAAGTTTAGCGTTTAGTGTTGAAACGATTTAGTTTTTTTACCGTTTAGGTAATTATCAAAATAATTCTATTTTGTTTTTTAAGGAAAATAATTTCAATCGTTAATGCTGGAGTTGTAGCGTGAATTTAGGTGCTAGGTGTTATTGGAGAGCTGGCAATGGCATACAACAACAACTTTGCGTGGATTTATTTTGTTTCGATGTTAACGATTGATGATTTATTTGTTTTCACTGTTAACGATTGAGTTTTGTTTCGTTAATTCAGCTCTGAAACGAAACGAAATTATTTTGATAAGTTATTTTTGCGCATCAACAAAACGAAATCGATTCAAATAGTTTGTTGAGCATCTCTGAATGGGGGATATATAAAAAATATTTAGTGTTAATAAATGGAAACTGAGTTGTCCGATCGAAAAATTTTATTTTCAAGAATTCTACACCATTTCAACGAAAAGTTGTTTTTCCCCATATAAAATACAAGGAAAACTCTGAGCGCCTTGGGCGACCTCTAAAAATCTTTTTATTTCAAAAAAAAAATTTGGGTATATTTTTTCTATATAGAAAATCCTAGGGGGTGGAGCATTAAAATTCCGAAGTTACTTTTTTTGGACCACCCTAATGTACATACATACATATGTACATATATACAGTACCGTCTCGATTTGCGCAAGATCTCAGTTTTTGCAACGGCAAAATTTTTTACAGTGGGGACCCTATATGCGCAGTGTAACGATAATTGGAACTTTTTAATTAGCGTTCGATGGCTTTTCTTTTAGTAGGTACACATTAGGGCTGTTCAGGATATTGTGGAAACGGCAACCGTGTGCATTTTATTGTTGTCAATTTACAAATGCAACATATTTACTTACCTTTGCAGTGTTTCTCTTGAAGTTGTACACTCCCAAAAAAAACAAGCTAAATATATTTCTATAAGAGAAGCATATTTAGTTGATTCAAATGAAGTTTTTCCCAGTGTAGTGAACAGATGCAAATTTTCATTTTCTTAAGAGCGCGTCAGATGTGCCAAAATTTTCAACTTTTCCACGCAATACGCTGTCAAATTGAGAAAGAGAAATTTTATTTCGATGTGTGGACAGCTAGAAAGACCTTCGGAAATCAGTTTCAGAAACAAAAATTTCAAGATGTGACTGAAATTGAAAGAGCGCAAATCGATTTCGGAAATATGTTTCAACTTGCTCGTTCAAGGTGTAACTTGCTCATGCAACTGCTTTCTGAAATTTCTTAATATGGCAGCCGTTTCGAAATATATTGCATTGTCACGCCTGACAGGCTCTTTCTTTATTTATGCAAAGTAAATCAGAAAAATGAGATGGTGCCTCAGTGATTAACAGTAAAAATATCCTGGCTGCAATAAGTGCACTGAACAAAAATTTAGTTAGGTGAACTAAATACATATGTTTCTCGACATAATAGTTACCAAATCTTTTGTGGAAAGAAATATATTTTGCTGACTCTTTTCTCAATGTGGGCTAAACCACAGGCTGTACTAATACGCTCAATTTTAGTCTTACAGGAAATTCGAGCTGCTGCCGTATAGAAAATAATTTCAATTAAAACAAAGCAAACAAATATTGTTCAGTTCTTAACAAAAGTTTTCTTATTCCCACTTGTTTCAAAGAAAATCAATCTTTTTTAACTCCTTTGTAGATACAAATTTTCAATTTTCAATACGATTTTCTTTTGACAATTTTAAAACTTTATACATATTTCGTTTTTTTTGTGGTAAGACATTCTAACTATCTTTCCCAAGGAAATATGTAGATAATTGCAACTTTGCGCCACCCTTTCAGACAATACTGTATACGCATCTACGCAGATATATGTACATACATACATACATATGTGCGCAAATGGATTGCATGGAATAATTCCCTGACTTAGAGTCATTGCCTCGCAATATTTGCTGTTCATAAATTCATTTATAAGCATTTATAGACAACGAAAACAAACAAGAAACTACTTATTAATTTTTCGTACCATTTAATTGGTATTCACGTAGTACCGTTAGTATTAGCAATAGCTATACTATTTACATATTTACATACATAAATATATAGATGTTTATGACTTTTGACAAATAAAATTACCGCTTTCTATTTGGCTATCATTAATGCATTGGTTTTAAAAATAGGTTATTAGTAAGCTCTCCAATCTGATTCCAAAAACAACTCGTACACGCTACAGGACAATTACCGATAAGAATTTTCTTACACAGTGCAACAAGATTCTACATACGTATTTGAAGAAACCAAAAGTAAGTGAAAGTTTATACCAGCCATAACAAAATCCCAAAAGGATTATAGCCTATCCCTTTCAGACCCGAAATAAATTGGGTGGGGATAAACATTTTTTGATGGCATATTATTGTTGCTTGAGACTTAACTTATGAACTGGTATAAATTTTAAATGTCTATCAGCCGCACTCAGAAACGTTCGTTAAATTAGCTCTAATGGTCACTTAACTAATGATCGTTAAATCTGTTAATTAATGTTTCCTCTCAGAGTTAAAAATTATGAAATAAGAAATTTAAGTTTGGCCCCAGTTGCGGCCCTTCATTTTTGTCGCATCACTCACTTTTTCGTTCAGTTTGAAATAAAATATAATAAAATTATAGTTTAAAAAACTAAAACCTCGCTATTAAAATTTTCATTCGTACTGTCATCAGGTTACTTTAATAATGGAAGTTTAAAGCAATTCTCATTCGTACTGTCATCAGGTATGTAACCAGCGTTGCCAGGTTGTTGTTTTTAACGTCATTTGGACCATTTTTGTATCCTGTTGACGTTTGGACGTTTTTTATGAAAAAAATGACGTTTTTTAACTTCCCAGGAATTTTTTCTCTTACTAAATCTTGTAAGTAAAACTGATTTTGAATTATTTTCTTAATAAATCTTTACAAGCTTTGTGTTTTGCAGCAACTGCTTCAAAAGATATTTATTCTTTGGACACAGATGACTTAAATATGATGCATACCAAGCGTACGCGCATGTTTTTTTTATTCTTGGACTGTGTTCAAAGGCTGGTTGTGTAAATACTTGAGGTTACGAGGCTTATTGTAATGTTTGCAATTGCACATTTAAAGCCAAATCAGGAAGAGCTGTTCTCTTGCAACACGCACGCTCGCAAAAGCATCAAAAAAGCTGTAGCAGCATAAAAAGTCAGAAAACAGTAGGCGACTTTTTTAAGACTTCATTGAAAATGTAATGAACGCAAACAAGGCTGAAATATTGCTATGCTCCTTCTTAACAGAACGTAATTTAGCATTTTCGACAGCCGACCCCCTTACCAAATGTCTACAAGAAAAAAAAAATTATTAAAAATCAACGCGATTATTTAGCCCCTTTAAAATTGCACATTATTGCCCTGAAATTAAATGGGCTATCAAACTGCATACTCAAAAAAAATCGAAATAAAAAGTTGAAAATCTAGCTGAAGCTTTGCAGATTTTTTATGATTTTTGCACAAAGTTTGAAATGTGGATTTATATTTTGTTTGTTATATAATGAGATTTTATGGAAAAATAATAAACATTAAATAAACAAAAGAGAAACAGCCAAAATCGATCAAAATGGTGATGACTTAATCAGCTGTATGTATAAAATGATTTTTATATTAACCATCTCAAACCAGAGTACAATGAATTTTAAATGTGCAATGATATTTAAATATACCTTACGTACACATGTACCTTTGTATACAATAAAAGTTTAATAAGAACAATTTTTTGTACATTCATTTGAATAAGACGTTTTTGGGTAGGAAATGACGTTTTGTCAGACCAAGAGAGACGTTTTCTCATGCCGAAGACCTGGCAACACTGTATGTAACTTGAAAATGCAAATTGCTGTATCTTTTAGGCGCATCAATATTACATAGTTACATCCCGAGCTAATAAAAGCGAGGTAAAAGTAAGCATTTATATCATTTTGTGCGCACTGGCTCAACGGACGCAATGGCTGAGTGAGCAGAGCACTGGCGTGCCATTCGAGAGATCCGAGTTCGAGTCCTAGGGCAGGAAAATTTTCTTTTTCCTTTTTTTTCTTGTTTGATTTTTATAAACTAATTTTATTGCATTTTTTTGCTTTTTTGATCTAATTTTCTTTTGATTTATATAGATTTTATTGCTTTAAAAAGGAAACAAATTTTTTTAAATTTAATTAAATTGTTTGCTAAAAGACAAACAGGACCAATAACAGGCCAATTCTGGCATCTGTCTTTCCACTCACCTCAGTCTTTCGAGAGACAAAAGTCTTTATATTTCGGCAACTATCTTGAAAGCTCTTCTCTATTTTTCGAATGAGTAATTGAAAGATGTGCTAATAGTGTTATTATATTTATCGTTTAGCAATAAGTTTTCTAAAAACTAAACGAAATGAAAAAAAATATCTTTTTAAAACAGGAAAAACTAAAAATTTGAGAATCTGAAAGTAAAAGAAAAAAAGATGAATCAAAAAAATTTCCAAACGTTAAATAAAATAAAAAATATGAATTTTTTTGGCAATAAAACTTAAAAAAAATTTTATTAATAAGAATTCCTTGCCGAGGATTGAACTCGGATCTCCTGAATAGCACGAAAATGCTCTGCTCAATGGGCTATTGTTACTGTTACAGCAATGTTATCGAAATTAAAATTTATTGAAAACAAACAAAAAAGTTCAAAATCATTCGTTAAAAAGTTAAGTAAAGGTTTTTGTTACTTAACTTTAATGTTCATTAAATGCTGTTAACGAGAGGGAATTTTTTCATATCGTTACTGAGGGACACCTTAAGTAATCATTAAACGACTCTTAGTGCGGCTGTATGACTTCTTGTTTTGCCGTTATGAAATGTTGCTTGTAAATGTTTACACAGCTTGTAAATGTTTACACAGCTTCCTAACAAAAACCAAGAATAATTTCCAAGGCTTGATGTTTTTATTTAATTTTCTTTGATAAATTTTATAATATAAACCTTTTTGTTAAAAAATATTCTTTATTATGGGTATTTGGTTTAAATATTGCAGAACCACTATTAGCAACGTTTTAAAATCTTTGTTGCGCACAACTAGTCACAACGAAAATACATTGTAAACGAATTGGTTCCATTAATAAAGAGAAAGAACGCACAATTGATTCATATGGTTCACACTTCCGTTCTTTACACACAGAAGAGTATACAACACTTTAAACTAACCCGCACAATTGATGCATCAGGATCTGTAAGGGCTTTAGATCTAGGGTTTTAGGCGTATTTAAAGTCGGTAACGCTGTTACAGGAAAAAATTAGTAAAATTCTATCAAATAATGAAAATCTTCTGGAAAGTTATGGTATATTACTATTTTTTGAGTCGAAGAATCCATTTTTGATGGTTATTTTTACCTAAAACTTATGCCAGAAGGACAGCGGCTAATTGTATTTTTTTAATTAATAACAATAGTAGATTGGCGCTTACAGATATGTTAGTGTTTGGCGGAGCTTCTTCTCTGATTTGTGGCGTACGCCTTGAAGTTGTCACACAAAGTGGAGGGACCTACAGTTTTACGCCGACTCCGGACGGCAATGGTATTTTTATAAGAAGCTGTTTTTCATGACAGAAATACACTCGGAGGTTTGCCATTGCCTGCCGAGGGGCGACCGCTGTTAAGAAAAACCCGTTTTTCTATATTTTTTGCGAGGTTGCTTTGACCAGGGATTGAACCCAGGCCCTGCGGGGTGGAAGCGCGCACTGCTTACCACTACACCACAGCGGACTATATATTAATACGCTAACATAAATTTTGTTTCCGTTCATTGGCGATTCTACAGAACCGATTTCAAAACCAAGAACACGATTACAAAGGTAGTGAGGAGAGTTTTTTTGGTTTCAACATTGGTTGAAAATTACGTCCAAACCCGTCGTTTGAAAATTTCCGTATTTGTGTATAGTTTTGGTTGAAACCTGTTCAGTTTGAGTAGTTTTCGTTGTTGTTTCACTTCATATTTGAAATTAAACTTTGTAATATAGATAAATGTGGTGATTGATAACGATGAAGACAAGAAAGAGAAGGCAAAAATGGAGATAAAGACGAAAATGGAGACAATGAGAAATACATAAGAATTAGGCTAGCGTAAGGGTAAGACAATGAATTTGGAAATTTTGGTTGGAAAATTCAGTCATAAAAAATTTAGTTATCGAAAGTTATGAAGTTATCGCGACGTATTATTTAAATTGATCAATGTTTATTGAGTTGTCGAAATTTATAGACACAGAAAATTTGTTTTCGAATTTACGGATAGTATCGAGCTATACAAATTTATAGGATTATCGAAATGTGTCAAGTAAATGAAATTCATCATGTTATCGATATTTATTGAATTATGATTATTTATAAAGTTAACGAAATTTCTCGAGTTAGTGCACCAAATTTCCTTTAACTTATCGAGTTATCGATATTTATTGATTAACTGAAATTATTGGATTTATCGAAACGAAGTTTTTGGAATTTCAAAATATATCGCGCTATCGAAATTTCAAGGTTATATACGTTTGTCGATTTATCACTGCTTATCGAATTTTATCGTATTACCAGAGCATAGCGAGTTATCAAAATTTGCCGGTAGCTTTCGAAAAATATGGAGCTACCAAAACTTACCGAGTTATCGAAATTTATAGAGGTATCCAAAGTTTAAAGAGTTATCGATTTTTCAGTTCTCGAAATTTATCGAGCTCTTGACACGAACGTAATTCGATTCGAAATTTATCGAAAATCATTGAAATTGGTCGAGCTATCGAATTTTGTCGAAATATCGGATTTAAAGTTTTCTAAATTCATCGAATTATCGATTTTTATAACAACATCTGAATTTATAGACAAACTGGAATGTATGGGGTCAACTCTAAGTCCTATTGTAGTAGTAACGTCTTAGTTCTAAAGCAGGAAAAAATCGGTATTTTATGGAAGGTGCCACGCCCCTCTTTCCAATAGGTCCAATTTTTCCTCATGACTTGCGATTAATTTTATATATCTTGTACATACCAAGTTCCAGTACTCTACCATGAACACTTCCAGAGATATGCAGTGTGAAAAATTCGGTTTGTGAGGGAGGTGCCACGCCCCCTTTTCCAATAGCCCCAATTTTTCTTTACGACTATGTAATTGATTTCATATATGTCCATTCCAAGTTCCAGTACTCTAACATGAACACTCCCGGGGATATACATGATGAAAATCCAGTTTGTATTAGAAGTGCCCCGCCCTTTTTCCAATAGCCCCATTTTTTCATGACCATGCGATTGGTTTTATATATCTTGTACATACCAAGTTCCAGTAGTCTACCATGAACACTTCCAGAGATATCTTCTTCTTCCTTTTTGGCGCTGTAACCGCCTAAGCGATTTTGGCAGAGTTCAGCAAAGCACGCCAGTCGTTTCTCCTCTGTGCCAACTGACGCCAATTGGAAACGCCAAGTGAAGCCAAGTCCTTCTCCACCTGATCTTTCCATCGCAGTGGGGG
>NW_016157698.1:95615-99142 GCF_001687245.7 Rhagoletis zephyria | reverse complement strand
ACGTTTATATAGCGAGCCGCTTGCTCCAAGCAGACACCCGCTTGCAGCCGCACCTACTGGTGAACAGACGCTGCAGACTTCAGTGAGCCCTTAAACCGAATAAGTCAGAGTGGCCCCACCGAAGCTCCCTCTCTTTCTGCCGTGACCCAAGGCTCCACTCGGATTGGTTACCGCATCTCGCACATGGGTTGCTCACGTTGCCCAGAGTGCGCGAACGAGGACGCAAGAGTCGGGATTGAGTATAGCCATGCAACTGTAACTGCATACCCAGCGCAACGACTATACCCGATTGCATTCCAGAGATATGCAGTGTGAAAAATTCAGTTTGTATGGAAGTTGCCACGCCTCTTTTACCAATAGCCCCAATTTTTCTTCATGACTATGTAATTGATTTCATAAATCTCCATTCCAACTTCCAGTACTCTAACATGAAGACTTCCGGAGATATGCAGTATGAAAAATCCGGTTTGTATGAGAGGTGCCACGCCCCTTTTTCCAATAGGCCCAATTTTTCTTCATGACTATCTAATTGATTTTATATATCTCCATTCCAAGTTCCAGTACTCTACCATGAACACTTCCAGAGATATGCAGTATGAAAATCCGGATTGTATGAGAAGTGCCCCGCCCCTTTTTGCAATAGCCCCAATTTTTCTTCATGACTATGCGATTGATATTATATATGTTGTACATACCAAGTTCCAGTACTCTACCTTGACCACTTCCAGAGATATGCAGTGAGAAAAAATCGGTTTTTATGTGAGGTGCCACACCCCTTTTTCCAATAGGTTCAATTTTTCCTCATGACTTGCGATTGATTTTATACATCTTGTACTCTACCATGAATACTTCCAGAGATATGCAGTATGAAAATTTCGGTTTCTATGGGAGGTGCCACGCCCCCTTCACTTAGCGGTGTGAACATACTATGCAGTATGAAAAATGCGGTTTGTACGGGAGTTGCCACGCCCCTTTTTCCAATAGCCCCAATGTACCTTCATGACCATGTAATTGATTTCATATATCTCTATTCCAAGTTCCAGTACTCTACCATGAACACTATATCGCATGTTGATATTTTAATTATTGATTTAATTTTAATTTTAAGTACAAATATTTTAATGTTTTAACATTGAAAGTTTATTTATTGAATAATCATTATTGAACCATAAATTGAACATAAAAAATTTAAACAAGTATAAAAACATATAGGTAAAATACCCTACATATACTCCCCCTCCAGTAAAACAATAAATTAATTAATGTTAAATGTTATTTTCTTTTTTGTTTCTGGAATTGTTAGTGAATTAGATTTTTTTGTTGTATCAGAAATTATATTTGCAGATTTGAGTAAATCTATTGAAACCGTTTTAATCATATTTCCGTGTTGAATTTTGAATACTCTGTCATTTTTCGAAATATTTTTAAATGGTCCTTCATAAAGTGATTGCAAATTTGACTTGTGAATAACTTTAACAAAAACGTACTCACAAGTATCCAAATTTTTAGGAATAAAAGAGTATTCTTTATTGTGATGTACAACCTTTGATCTAACATTTTAAAAATATTTTCTTAGCTTAGAAAGAGTTTCATTTGTATTATCAACTTCATTATTATAACTCTTCGTAACAACTAATTCACCTGGTAATCTTAATGTTTGTCCATAAACTAATTCTGCAGAAGAGCATTTTAAATCTTCTTTAACAGACATACGTAATCCTAATAATATCCAAGGAAGAATTTCAGACCAGTGAGTAGAATCCTCCGAAGCAGTAATAGCAGTCTTTAATGTCCCATGAAATCTTTTAATCATTCCATTTTATTGAGGATGATATGGGGACGTATGAATTTTGTAAGATCCTAACAATTTAGTTAATTCTGTGAACAATTTTGATGTAAACTGTGATCCTTGATCTACTGTTATATAAAGTGGAATACCAAAACGAGGAACGTAATTTTGAACAAATGTTGTTGCTACAGAATTAGCTGAAAAATCTCTAAGTGGTTATGCCTCTAGCCAACGTGTATGTCTATCAATGATAGTTAAAATGTAAGGATTTTCTTTTGACACAGGTAATGGACCAACAAGATCCATATGAATATATTCATATCGTCCAGATGGAATGTTAATTTTTTGCACAGGCGTCTTAGTATGTTTAGAAATTTTTGATTTTTGACAACTTATACAAGTAGAAGTCCAATTAATTATCTCTTTGCGCATATTAGGCCAAAAATAGTAATTTCTCTATTTTTAATATCAACTAATGTACCAAATTTCTCCAAAAAGTTAGCGCCTATAATTGGTGTTGAAATATCCGCTAATATGAAGGGGAATTCAAAATCGCGTATTAAACCTAGATCAATTTTTAAAAGTTGTGTGCCATAAGTTTTAATAGAAGAACCGTTAGCTGCAGTCAAATTAAGATCTGAATTTCTTTTATGTGATTTGAATTTTGAAGAAGGAATGACCGAAACGATTGCACCAGTATCGATTAAAAAATTTAATTTATTGGATTTATCATAAATAAATAGGCGGCGAGATGGCTTAACTTCATTTACATTATTAGCCACCGTCATAATGGAACGATCTAGTTTAAAACATTAGAATTTTCTTCGTTTTAATTTTTGTTAAAATTACAAGGTTGAATGCATTTAAAAGCATTTTTAAATTTTCTATGATACCAACAAATATTTTGGTTAATATCGCTTCTAGATCCAGAAAAATTTCTTGATCTAGAACGACTTCTGTCTCTATCTCTTGATCTAATTTGTAATTCATTAATATCTGCTGTAATTTTGTTAAGATTTCGGTAAATAGTTGTAGTCGACTCAGTTAAATTTCTAATGCATTGTTCAAGAATATTATTATTTCCTTTTTGGTTGTTGTTGTTTCCGGCAGGGTGGGTGTATGATGTATTATGGAACGAATTTGCGTCATCCCTTGTCAAATTTGGTTTGGAGACAAACCGGTTTCGGCGTTGTGCCATCTTCAGTGTCATTTTTCGTTCTGCATAATTTTTGTTGGTTGCTCGTATTTATACTCCTTGTTAACTACCTCTTTCTTTTGTTAGGTACGTCTTTTTAGTTTTGCAGTGTTTGCGGTACTCAATAGGTAGATTAATTGTTTTGGCTCGTTTATGACGGCAGGTAGAAGTCCGTGAATTTACCCCCTTTGTTTTGCAGTCGGTGTATTCCCTTCCATATCTGTCCTTAATATTTTCTTGTTGTCATTCTTCTTCTTGTACAGTAGCTTTAGAAGTTCAAACAGTACTGCAAAACTAAAAAGACGTACCTAACAAAAGAAAGAGGTAGTTAACAAGGAGTATAAATACGAGCAACCAACAAAAATTATGCAGAACGAAAAATGACACTGAAGATGGCACAACGCCGAAACCGGTTTGTCTCCAAACCAAATTTGACAAGGGATGACGGAAATTCGTTCCATAATACATCATAATATTATTATTATTATTTTCTACACTAGCAACATTAAAAGATTTAGACGATTGGGGTTTATTTATCAAATC
>NW_016157698.1:92360-93940 GCF_001687245.7 Rhagoletis zephyria | reverse complement strand
TTCTGTGAACCGTTTGGTGTTGCACTGGTTTAGTGTAACCTGGTTCACAAGTAATTGAAGGAAAATCATTTAAAAGTTTAGAAAATTTATTTTCAGTAATTGGTATCCTTATTGAAAATATATCGCAAAAACCAGATGATCCAGAAACTTTCAATTTTGTTGTTGAATCAGTAATTTCTCTATTTTTAATATCAACTAATATACCAAATTTCTCCAAAAAGTTAGCGCCTATAATTGGTGTTGAAATATCCGCTAATATGAAGGGGAATTCAAAATCGCGTATTAAACCTAGATCAATTTTTAAAAGTTGTGTGCCATAAGTTTTAATAGAAGAACCGTTAGCTGCAGTCAAATTAAGATCTGAATTTCTTTTATGTGATTTGAATTTTGAAGAAGGAATGACCGAAACGATTGCACCAGTATCGATTAAAAAAATTGATTTATTGGATTTATCATAAATAAATAGGCGGCGAGATGGCTTAACTTCATTTACATTATTAGCCACCGTCATAATGGAACGATCTAGTTTAAAACATTAGAATTTTCTTCGTTTTAATTTTTGTTAAAATTACAAGGTTGAATGCATTTAAAAGCATTTTTAAATTTTCTATGATACCAACAAATATTTTGGTTAATATCTTTCTAGATCCAGAAAAATTTCTTGATCTAGAACGACTTCTGTCTATATCTCTTGATCTTGATCTAATTTGTAATTCATTAATATCTGCTGTAGTTTTGTTAAGATTTTGGTAAATAGTTGTAGTCAACTCAGTTAAATTTCTAATGCATTGTTCAAGAATATTATTATTATTATTTTCTACACTAGCAACATTAAAAGATTTAGGCGATTGGGGTTTATTTATCAAATCGAATAATTTATCTGCAAGAGAAATAATTTCTTCAGTATTTTGATTACTACAAGAAGTCAAATGAATTTGTATTTGTTGCGGTAACTTCCTACTCCATAATTTAAATAAAAGTTCTTTACTAACAATTGATTTGGAACCTGCTAAAGATTTCATATATCTATAAAGTTCTGATGGTGAACGATCACCCAGTTCGGTATTTGAAAATAATTGCTCTAATCTCTTCTCTTCGCTAAGAGAAAATCTTTTTCATAAAACTTTCTTAATTATTTCATATTTGTTAATCAAAGGAGGCGGTTTAATAACATCAATAATTTTAGAAGTTGATTCTTTTTGAAGAAAAACTAAAACGTTTTGAAATTTGATATTATCATCACGTATGTTGTTGATTTCGAATTGTCCTTCCACAAGGAGAAACCGTGCTTCAGGACAATCTTCCCAAAAATTAGGCAACTTAATAGTTTTTGATAAATTTGCACTCAAGTTATTTTCATTTGGAAAAGTATTAGTTTGTATATTTTGTGAAATGTTTAAGTCTGAAGTGTGTATTGGGTTTTCATGTTGATTTTCTGTTGCTGTTGTGAAGTTGCGTGTACGTATTGGTGATCTTTCCATTTTGAAATAAACTGGAGAAGAAGTGTACAAAATAAATATAAATAATAATAGTTTTAGTTAACACAAAAAATGTTTTATGTATATGTTACTAAAAATTAA
>NW_016157698.1:25044-88905 GCF_001687245.7 Rhagoletis zephyria | reverse complement strand
TCAATTCTGTGAACCGTTTGGTGTTGCACTGGTTTAGTGTAACCTGGTTCACAAGTAATTGAAGGAAAATCATTTAAAAGTTTAGAAAATTTATTTTCAGTAATTGGTATCCTTATTGAAAATATATCGCAAAAACCAGATGATCCAGAAACTTTCAATTTTGTTGTTGAATCAGTAATTTCTCTATTTTTAATATCAACTAATATACCAAATTTCTCCAAAAAGTTAGCGCCTATAATTGGTGTTGAAATATCCGCTAATATGAAGGGGAATTCAAAATCGCGTATTAAACCTAGATCAATTTTTAAAAGTTGTGTGCCATAAGTTTTAATAGAAGAACCGTTAGCTGCAGTCAAATTAAGATCTGAATTTCTTTTATGTGATTTGAATTTTGAAGAAGGAATGACCGAAACGATTGCACCAGTATCGATTAAAAAATTTGATTTATTGGATTTATCATAAATAAATAGGCGGCGAGATGGCTTAACTTCATTTACATTATTAGCCACCGTCATAATGGAACGATCTAGTTTAAAACATTAGAATTTTCTTCGTTTTAATTTTTGTTAAAATTACAAGGTTGAATGCATTTAAAAGCATTTTTCTGCATCTGCTGTAGTTTTGTTAAGATTTTGGTAAATAGTTGTAGTCAACTCAGTTAAATTTCTAATGCATTGTTCAAGAATATTATTATTATTATTTTTTACACTAGCAACATTAAAAGATTTATGGCCTAATTCATAAAATATAAAGTAGCTTTATAAAAGGCTTATAAATTGGAAAATTTATGAAAACGTCAATTTATAAAGCTCTTTAAACCTACTTTATTTTTTATGAATAAGGCCATTAGGCGATTGGGGTTTATTTATTAAATCGAATAATTTATCTGCAAGAGAAATAATTTCTTCAGTATTTTGATTACTACAAGAAGTCAAATGAATTTGTATTTGTTGCGGTAACTTCCTACTCCATAATTTAAATAAAAGTTCTTTACTAACAATTGATTTGGAACCTGCTAAAGATTTCATATGTCTATAAAGTTCTGATGGTGAACGATCACCCAGTTCGGTATTTGAAAATAATTGCTCTAATCTCTTCTCTTCGCTAAGAGAAAATCTTTCCCATAAATCTTTCTTAATTGTTTCATATTTGTTAATCAAAGGAGGCGGATTAATAACATCAATAATTTTAGAAGTTGATTCTTTTTGAAGAAAAACTAAAACGTTTTGAAATTTGATATTATCATCATGTATGTTGTTGATTTCGAATTGTCCTTCCACAAGGAGAAACCATGCTTCAGGACAATCTTACCAAAAATGAGGCAACTTAATAGTTTTTGATAAATTTGCACTCAAGTTATTTTCATTTGGAAAAATATTAGTGTGTATATTTTGTGAAATGTTTAAGTCTGAAGTGTTTATTGGGTTTTCATGTTGATTTTCTGTTGTTGTTGTGAAGTTGCGTGTACGTATTGGTGATCTTTGCATTTTGAAATAAACTGGAGAAGAAGTGTACAAAATAAATATAAATAATAATAGTTTTAGTTAACACAAAAAAATTTTGATGTATATGTTACTAAAAATTAATTATATTAATGTAAAATTATTTATATTATTTGTAATTAAAAATTCTAAATTTCTTTTAAATATTTTTGTTTTAAAATTTGATTACATTAAAAATGGTAGATTGTTAAATCTGTTATCACTACATATTATAAAACAAAGTCACTTTTTCTGTCCCTATGTCCCCTTAAATGCTTAAATCTTGAAAACTAAGCAACGGATTTTGATGCTTTGATGATAGATAGATTGGCTGAAGAGGAAGGTTTATGTCATTATAATGTGAAGAAATATATAAAGGGGGCGTGGCAATCGGACAAAATGTGGTAAAAACCCATAAATTTTTTGTTTACACAGCCATAAATCATAAAAGAATCCACCGATTAAAATGAAACTTACTTGAAGTTAAACTTTGAAATATTTACTTTCGTTCTGCATCAAAAAAAATAGTTGATTCATATCTTATTTAACCAAAATTGTTTAAACAAAAGCAGCACTTTTTCCAAAAAAAGCTGTTTGTGTGTTTGTTCGCTGTCAACCGAATGAAACATTAGAAGTTATGCGGGAATCTCACCCCACCTCATTCATGTTGAATTAGATCGTATGGTGAAAGAACTCGGTACGTATGTATGTAAGTACATATGTACGAATCTCTCGCATAATTAAATTTCGGACGTATGTATGTATGTATGTATTTTCAATTCATGTCTTTATTGCCGTACTGAATTCCATTGCATTGAGGGTTTTTATACAGAAAACCCAAATTTGAAAAATTTTTAGTTGTGAGTGTTTTTTCAGCGAAATAAAACCGCTCTGTTCACGTTCTATATTAATAAATCGCACATAATTAAAATGCAGTTTTTGAATAGTTTTTATTGATTCGGAGCGCGTTAAATTTGCTATCGATTCCAACGACTACACCCACAATAACATTTTTTGTCATTTACTTATTACGACAACTAATTTTCGAAGCGGATTTAATCAATACAGCATTTATCCTTATCCAATTAATTAATTTTTGAAGATATTACATCAGTAATTATCTTTTGTTTCTAAATGGTAAGTATTTACATATTTTTTACTGCGGCACATACTAATAATATGGCAATTTGTGCATAGTTAATCATACATATAGAACTGAGTAAATTTTGTACTGAAATTATAAAGTCATGTCTGGAAGACGTCGTCGTTCGGACATAGGTCGAAGTACAGTGAACGCCAGAAGACTACGTTCAGCAAGAGATGAAGAATCAAAAATTCACCTATGGGTGGATGTACAATTCTGTTCTTAGGAGATTTCCGTCAAATCCTACCAGTTGTGACTCGAGGAACACGAGCTGACGAAATAAATGCTTCCCTAAAAAGGTCCAACGTTTGGTCACATGTCAATAAATTAGAGCTTAAAACTAATATGAGGGTTTCGTCATCTTCACGTGAGAACAGGCTATTTCCAGAGATGCTGCTAAAAGTTGGCAATGGAGAATTTACATAAAGTGAGGGAAGGATTAACCTAGAAAACCTTTGTGTTTTGATAGACAACATCCAAGAGTTAGTCAACAATGTCTATCCTGACATTGATAACATAAGTTATAAGACAATATCTTGGTTTAAAGAAAGAGCTATTCTGTCACCAACTAACGAACAAGTAGATAAAGTAAATAACTTGATTCTTTCAAAGGTTAATGCGCCGACGAAAATATACTACTCGGTCGATACTGTTCTCGATTTGGAAGAAGCTGTTCATTTTCCTACAGAATTTCTAAACTCTTTGAACCCGTCTGGACTCCCTCCTCACAAAATGGTGTTGAAAGTAGGTTGTCCTGTTATTTTATTAAGAAACCTGAATCCACCTAAACTTTGCAATGGCACGCGTTTGCTGGTAAAATCACTGAAAACTTTCATAATAGAGTGCACAATACTCACAGGATGTGGTACCGGAGAAGATGTATCGATTCCCCGAATCCCTATGATACCATCGGATTTACCATTCCAATTTAAACGTTTACAATTTCCGGTAAAGACATCTTTTGCAATGACCATTAATAAATCGCAGGGTCAAACCTTCAACGTTGCAGGCTTAGATTTGAGCGTTGACTGTTTTTCACATGGCCAACTGTATGTCGCTCTTTCAAGAGTAACCTCAAGAGAAAACATGTTTGTATTGTCTAATGACAAGAAAGCTGTGAACGTTGTATATAAAGACATTCTGTAATATATTAATTGTTGTTGTAAAAATAAAATAAATATGTAAAAATGCAAAAAGTAAATATGTTAAAATGTAGGGTATGAATTTAGATATTCCAAAGATAGCAGGAAATCTTCATGGTATAAAGAAAGGGGAATTGTTTTACTCCAAATGTAACGCGTGCGGGCCACGGGCAGTAATGAATAAATCAAAACTACGGGATCGATTTTAATCATTTTTTCAGTGAGTGACATAGGCCTTATATTTTATTTCCGTGCGGGTTGCTAGTTACTTATAAATTAATTTGTTATTAAAAGAGAAAGATTTCAGACACGAACTTTTCTTTTTTTTATTTATTTATTTTTTTTTAATAAAAACAGCACTAATTTTATTCCTTAGTTACCTGTGACAGCAAAACTAAAATAATTTCTGTGGCTGCGTTAGTTATTGTTGTAGTAGCTGTAGGCTTGGATATACTTTCTTGGATGGAAATTGCATTGTTTAATTAATTGTGTTTGTTTTTCATATGCTTGCACATATGATTGTTATTGTGGTGGTAGTTGCTAATGCGATACAAATTCCGTTGGCGCTTGATATGGTTGGGTCGACTGAGAAGTTGGCTGAACCTGCGTTAAATGCGGCGTTGACTGCTGTTTTGCTTGATGTTTTTGCATCTGTATGTGGGAAGCATTGCCCTGCGCCAAATTTATCAACGAAATTGCACGACCATGCTGTTCATAAGAGTCATTCTGTCCCGAATGCTTGTTTAAAATTGAACAAGAGAACACATGCTTTTAAAAGTATTCATCATGAACGTCTTGTAGACCCGAACATTTTTCTAAACTTTGATGCCTTAGTGATAAACGACTTAGTGCATCTAGTGGATTTTTTTTGCACATTTATCTGGGCTTGTTCTGCAGCCTGACTTGGTGTTAGGCTCACTTCACTAGCTGTTGCAAATTTGTTGATTTTGTTTGCAGAGGATACACCAGGATCGCCAATATATCGTATGTTGATATTTTAATTATTGATTTAATTTTAATTTTAAGTACAAATAATTTAATGTTTTAACATTGAAAGTTTATTTATTGAATAATCAAAAATTTTCTTTTTGATAACAAACAAATTCATTGAACCATAGATTGAACATAAAGAATTTAAACAAGTATAAAAACATATAGGTAAAATACGAGTACCATACAAACACTTCCAAAGATATGCAGTATGAAAAATTCGTTTTGCATGGGAGGTGCCACGCCCCCTTTTCCAATAACCGTAATTTTTCTCTATGAGTATGCAGTTGTTTTCATATATCTGCATACCATGTTCGAGTACACTTCCAGAGATATACAGTATGAAAAATTCGGTTTGTTTGCGATGTGCCACGCCCCCTTTTCCAATAACCACAATTTTTCTCCATGAGTATGCGACTGTTTTCGTACCATATCATTTTCATGTACTTTACCCTGAACAACTCCAGAGATATGCAATATGAAAAATTCGGTTTGTTTGCGATGTGCCACGCCCCCTTTTCCAATAACCACAATTTTTCTCCATGAGTATGCGACTGTTTTCGTACCATATCATTTTCATGTACTTTACCCTGAACAACTCCAGAGATATGCAATATGAAAAATTCGGTTTGTATGGGAGGTGCCACGCTCCTAGCGGTATGGGATATACTTTACATCCGATTCTCATACCTACCATATATACACAACAAATTTCATAAAAATCAGTCGAGCCGTTTAGGAGGAGTTCGACCACAAACACCGTGACACTAGATTTTTATACCCATAACGGTTGTTTTTAACGACCAAAAATAATCGAGATAGATATAGACAAGTTTATACATATCAGAATGAAAAGAGATATCGATTAAGCTATGTCTGTCCGTCCGTCTGTCCGTGTACACGATAACTCGAGCAAATTGAGATATGTCAACGAAATTTGGTAAGTTGGTTGCCCTTTATCCAAGGTGGGTTGGGATTGAAAATGGGCAAATTTTTGTAAAAGGAGCGTGGCCTCGCCCACTTATGATGAAATGCTGTATCTATGTAGTCCCTTTACCAATCCCCACCAAACTTGGTGCGAACATTGCTTAAGGTCTCAGTAAGAAATCCACTGAAAATTTTTGAAATCAGACAAGAACCACGTCCACCTCCCATATAATGGTAATTTACAGAAATTCGAAAACTGCGATAAATTAGTAACTATTGAAGCTAATTTACTCAAAATCGATATATTCAATAAACTCGTAGCATAAAATGATATTTAGCGGAATTTTTGGAAAATGGGCGTGGCACCGGTTTAACAATCTCTACCAAACTCGGCACATTTAGCAACCTTGGTGCAAAAAAGTAATATTTTCAAAATTTTTGAAATCGGACTAAAATTACTGCCAATTACCATGTAACGGTAAATAATAAGACACAAGATTCTATAGCCGACAGGAAAACTGGTTGGAGTTGAAGGACATCTTCGAGTCGATGGTACATAAATGCACTGAGCTTGACGACACTTACAAACTCAGCCGGCTAATGTAGTGCGTCGATGCGCAAGCGGTGCCAATGGTTGGTGGCGTATACGCTGGGGCTACGACCAGCTATGGGCGGAATTGAAAAGGAGGCACGACAATCCCAGGCGTTTGGTTGAGTCGCATGTGAATCAGTTGTTGGACTTGCCTGAACACCCAGCACTTACGTAACGCAATGTTCGGAATGTAAATGAAACCGTAAATGAAAGGTTCCTGCAATGAAATTACAAACTGTTTGAATCTAAAATCCAAAAAATAGAACTAGCCTTTTTGAAAAAACCCGTTTTTCCAATTTTAGTTAATTTTTATTATCATCAAGTATTAAAATTTTACTCATCGCTAGCTTACGTTCAATTGGCCCAATTTAACTTGTTAAATGAAAAAGAGCTTTTTGTGAAACACAATCGTTCACATTGGGCCGTATGAATAAAAAATAAGCAATGGCTTTTTCTTAAAATTTCTTACACTTTACACGATTTATTCAAACAAAATTTAAGTAAAAGGTGTGCAATTTTAAGAAAAAGCAATTGATTTGTTTTTATTCATTCGGCCCATTGAATATTTGGATTTAATTTTGACGGTTGTTTGATTTCAAATAGAAAAAAAAAAAAAAAATAAAATAAATTTTTTCTGTTTCAATTTGTCTTTTGCGTATGTCTGCTTCATGATATTAACGCATACGGATTACTTAGAGACTTCAAAATCTTTAATTTGTATGTACTATTTATCTCTGCGTAGCACGAGGTCTGATGGGAAATAACTAGTTATCGCCCTGGCCTCTTTTTTGGCGGGCAGACATGCATACAATTTTGATATTTTTTGATAATTTTTAGTTTTAAATATTTTTGAGAATAAACATTTTTTGAACGTTGGCGTATCACAAGAAATTGGTCCATGGCATATATGTAATACTTCTATATTGGTAGTAAGCTAACATCTCAATGTGTAAGCATTCCGAAATCAAAGCGAGACAGTCTAGTACTGTTTTTGTCAATGTATTGTGTACTTGAGTGCCGTTTTTGCAAATGTGTCGTGTACATGTTTATTTATAAACGTATGTGTTCCTTTTCTTTCGTACGTGTTTATTGATATATCTGTACTGTAGTGTTTTCGGACGGTAATAGCTCTTACTGCCAATATAGGAGTATTACATATATGGTCCATGGGCATCGCTGCTTCCACCGCTGTGGCAAGATAGGCTTATTCCCATGCCGCAGTGGAGCAAGAAGGCGGGGCCTAGGTAAGGCCGATGTATAAACTCTCCTGCCTCGTCTAGTGGCAGGCCGTACGGGCTCGTTCAAGGGGAGCTGTGGTAGCGTGACAGGCAATGGCAAACGTCCGAGTATACTTCAGCCATGAAAAACAGCTTCTCATAAAAATACAATCGCCGTTCGGAGTCGGCGTAAAACTGTAGGTCTCTCCCTTTTGTGTGACGACATCAAGGCGCACGTCAAAAATCGGAGGAGAAGCTCGGTCAAACACTAACATACATATGTGTAAGCGCCATATAAATATTACATTAAGTGTATGTGAAACATTCTTCTTCATAGCGGACACCAAATTTAGTGTCACACTTTCGATGGGCTTAAAGTTTTTTTAAATGGGTTCTCTACTTGAAATAAGCTAAACGTATTCGAGGAATTTTTATACCCGAGCGCACTTGTGCACAAGTGTATTATAACTTTGTTCACATAACGGTTGTTTGTAACAGGCAAAACGAATCGAGATAGATATAGACTAGGAATGTTAATCCCGGGATCCCGGACTTTTTAAGGTCTCGAAAATCCCGGGATTCTTGCCAAGTAATCCCGGGATTTTCGAGATTTGTAATTTGCACTGATGGCAGTAATAGAAACCCCTTTTCTTGGCCAGTATTGGCTATATTTCTTTTTTATACCCGAGCGCACTTGTGCACAAGGGTATTATAACTTTGTTCACATAACGGTTGTTTGTAACAGGCAAAACGAATCGAGATAGATATAGACAAATGTATACATAAATGATCAGAATGAAAAGAGAAATCGATTAAGCGGTGACTGTCTGTCCGTCCGTCCGTCTGTGCACACGATACCTAGAGTAAAAATTTAGATACGGTACGTGCACTTATTTCGGGCGTAGGATGGATGGTATTGAAAATGGGCAAAATCGGACAATAACCACGCCTACCTCCCATATAACGGTAATTTTCAGAAATACGAAAACTGCGATATTTTAGTAACTACTGAAGATAATTCACTCAAAATTGATATTTGCAATAATTTTTAGACGAAAAATAAGAATATTATACATTTTTGGAAAATGGGCGTAGCCACGCCCACTTATGGTTACATGTGTATATCTTGGTTACCACTGCACCATTTCTTCCAAACTTGGCACAGTTGTTAGCCTTGATACAGCATACTTAATGGCTGAAAATTTTTAAAATCAGACAAAAGCCACGCCCACATTCCATATAACGGTAATTAAGAGAAATACGAAATCTTCGAAAAATCAGTAAATATTAGAGCTAATTTATTCAAAATTGATGCTTGCAACAATTCTTTATCAAGAAATACGTTTATGATAAAATTTTGGAAAATGGACGTGGCACCGCCCACTTATGATCACATATATGTATCTCGGTAACCGTTGTACCAATTTGTACCAAACTCGGTTCGGTTGTTGAGCTTGCCACAAAAAAGCAAAACGTTGAAAATTATTGAAATCGGACTAAAATAACGGCCGCTTNTGAAATCGGACTAAAATTACGGCCGCTTTTCATATAACGGTAAATTTCAGAAATGCTTGAAACTACAAATTTCGAAATTTAAGGACGCTAATTTACTCAAAATCTATACCCCCCGGCTTACCATGTAGCGGTACTTGTGCCGCGTATTTAATATTCGGTTCCGCCCGAACTTAGACTTTCTTACTTGTTTATTTAATAATTAAATTTTTTTATAAATGTCTGGCTCATTATACATATAACACAGAGCGATAGTAAATTTTAAACAAAAATATCAATATATTCGCGAAACCAGGGCCAAATATAGTAAAATTGCGTTTTTAGTTTTTCACTCTGACGTCAGTAATACAAAAATGATTTAAAAAATTCAGAGAAATGTGCTAAGAGAAGAAGTATGGTTATACAATTAATGAGGAAGTCCTGTAGAATTTAAACAGATTCACGTTTAAAGTGTGGGTTGGTAAATATTGAAAATGTCATTTTATAATTTTATCCTTGAAATTTCGCAATATTTGTTTTTTGATAAAATTATATGTTAAGGGCTTATATAAACTCGACAACATCCTCGAATTTAATTCTTCTAACTTTGTCAGCTTAAAAATTACCTATTCGTCCTTGTGAATCCAAAAAATTTAAATTTTTTAAATTCTACAGAAATTTCCTATAGCATTTGTTACCCATATTTTTATTCTATGTTGGATTGAATTTTTTAATAATTTTTGGAATTAATCATATCTTTGAAGTTACAGAGTCCTTCAAAATAAACCCTGCGGTCAGAGAGAAAAAATAATAACGCCACTTTATATAAAAAAGTGGGTTTCAAACCCATTTATTTGTTATTTATTTCATGGTAGGAGAGCTTCTCAAACAATATAGAAGCAATTTTTTCGACTCAAGTTGTTGAAAAGTAATGAATATCTAAATCCCGGGACTAATCCCAATTCCGGGGATTGTGACAACGCCATCGCAAAAATCCCGGAATCGGAAAAAGCCGAAAAATTAACATCCCTAATATAGACAAATGTATACATAAATGATTAGAATGAAAAGAGAAATCGATTACGTGGTGACTGTCTGTCCGTCCGTCTATGCACATGATAACTCGAGTAAAAATTGCGATATCTTAACGTTACTTGGTACGTGTACTTTTTTCGGGCGTAGGACTGATGGAAAATTTAAGAAATGCGTGGAACTTCGGAATTTGGAATTTTATGGACGCCAATTTACTCAAAATTGATACTAACAACAATCCCTTGAAATTATTAATAATATATAATAATATAATAATAATAATAATATAATATTATATTATTTATCTCAGTATGTCTAACTGAACATTCTATCGAAGATGTTTGAAATAGGGGTAAAACCTCCCCGGCTTACCATGTAGCGGTAGTGTTCGGAAAGGTGAAAAACATATATTTAATACTTGCGCCGGGTTTTTCATATTCAGCTCTGCCCGAACTGAGACTTTCTTACTTGTTTTCATTGACATTTGTCTATGCTTTTTAAAGACCACAATAAATATGCAGCAATAAGCCATTTAAAGAAATATTCCCATTTTTAATTCATAAATGCTTTCCACAAACTCCCCACTGTTGTTTTCTTGTTTTATGAATGAACGCCCGTGTAAGTATATACTTGTAGATACTGAAAGTTTAACATTTAAATGACCACCATACTTGTAGTGCCTATACAATGAACACATAATCACACCTTTGAATTGATCAATCGAACCTTTGATGTTTAGAATTAATGTCCATTCTAGTGTCGGACCGAAGCTGGAATTTTGGCCAAAGCCGAATATTAGGTACTATTAAATTTTCGGCCGAACACCGAACATTAAAATTAAGTTTGACGTTTCAAAAATAACACCGTGCGACAGTAAATTAAAAAAAGTAAAAGTAAAATAAAAAAAGAATCAATATATTTGCGAAACTATGGGCCAAATATGGTAAAGCTGCGTTTTTAGTTTCTCTCTGGCATCAGTATATTGTTTAAAAGGACTTTGATTTTTGAAAATTATGATTAATTAAAAAAATTATTAAAAAAATTTAGTGCAATGTAAAAACCATTATGGGTATCAAATTAAAGAGAAAATTCTGTAGAAATAAAACCGATTAATTTTTTTGGTGCATAAGGACTACTAGGTATTGACAATGTCCCTTTAAATTTGTATCCTTGAATATCCTTGAAATTTTTCAATAGTTATTTTTGAAAAAATTATATGCTAAGAACTAATATACACTCGATCACATCCTCGAATTTCGTCCTTCTAGTTTTATAAGGTTTAAAAATTAAATTAATTAAAATACCAATTTCAATACCTATTGTCCATGTGACCCAAAAATTTTAATTTGGTACCCATATTGTTATTCAAAATTGCACAGAGTTTTTTAAGTAACTTTCTGAATAAATAATATTTTTGAAACTCCAAACTCCTTTAAAAGCACTCCTTCCTAAAAACGCAGTTTAACTATATTTAGCCTACAGTTCGGCGAGCATATTGATTGCTTCGTGTGTTTGGAAATTTGTTTGTTTTTGGCGCACGGTGTAATAAATTTGTCATTTTTTATTTCGTAACAATTTATTTTTATTATTTTTAAATAAATGGACACTTTAAAAACATAAATTTTCCACAGCCGCTAAAAATGCTTTTTCAACCTTGTTTGTTTTTTTGACGCTTCACTTCCCAGGGAAAGCTCTTTCTGGCACACATTGCTAATCGCAATAAAATGTAACTTCACGAAAAATGCAACACCTTGCGAATTGCCTAATTGTTCGACATTTACGGCCAAAGGGCGTAGCCGAAGATTTAAAATCAGCCGAATAGGCCGAATACCGAAGCCAGGTCGAACCTTCGGTCTAACACTAGTCCATACATAAATGCATACATATGTATGCATGATGCGACAAATAACGCTACCCTGCAAAAAATTGTGCGACTAATCTCTAAAGAGAGTATTCCGAGGTTACTCTCAAGCGGGTACAATTCGGTATTAATTAGTCGCAACTAGTCTCATAAGGGTACTATTGGAGATCAATTAGTCTCGACTCATCCCTTATGGGTATAATTGGAGATAAATTAGTCCCCAACTCATCTCTAACGGGTACTATTAACGATTTAATGATATGTACGCACTTCGTCAATGAAACTTCATATGCGGCGTTGGCACGTAGAGAGAGTATTCGCTTATAGCGCGATATGTAAATACATATCGTGTAAGAGCGCTGCTAACAAACCGGAGAACCCCGGTTCGAATCGCAGCTGGCGCAAACTTTTATTGTTATTTTTTAAAAGTGACTAGTCACATTTTGTAACCGTTCGGGTATAAAGGTGAACAATTAGTCTCTTCATAGGACATGCTCGAACAAAAGCGAATAGTTCATTCCATGTAAAGAGATTAAAAGTGGCATTAGTCGCATGCTCCTTTGCGATTGCTCCCGGAGTCATCCCGGATTAGTACCATTTTTTGCAGGGTACGAATGCTCTGCTGTATGTACTGAATGTGTGTGTGCGCACGGGTAGCAGTGGAGGCAAAGTAAAAATTTCGTTTGAAAGGAGGGAAATACTTATTTCGGTTAGATATTAATACAAAATCGTAAACAAAACAATACTACTTTGATGCCTATCAGTTTCATTCATGGCCTTTCGAGTTTGACTGCTATTGATATTTTTGTTTGTTATATTTTCCTTTATGTTGTGTATCTACATAGCTACCCTGCGAAAAATGCGACTAATCCGGGATGACTCCGGGAGCAATCGCAAAGGAACATGCGACTAATACCACTATTGATCGCTTTATATGGAATGAACTGTTCGCTTTTGTTCGAGCATGTCCTATTAAGAGACTAATTGTTCCCTTTTATACCCGAACGGGTACAAAATGTGACTAGTCACTTTTAAAAAATAACAATAAAAATTTGCGCCAGCTGCCATTCGAACCGGGGTTCTCCGGTTTGTTAACAGCGCTCTTACACGATATGTATTTACATATCGCGCTATAAGCGAATACTCTCTCTACGTGCCAACGCCGCATATGAAGTTTGATTGACTAAGTGCATACATATCATTCATATCCGTTAGAGATGAGTCGAGGACTAATTGATCTCCAATTATCCCCGTAAGGGATGAGTCGAGAATAATTGATATCCAATAACACTCGTATGAGACTAGTTGCGACTAATTGTACCTGATTGAGACTAATCTCGGATTTCTCTCTTTAGTTCTTTGTTATATGTGCATGTATGTATGCACATGCACATATGTATGTACATACTTACGTTAATTTTATTCACGGAATTATTCATTCAGCAGAGCTCACTGCCAGGCCATTAAGGGTCTTCACACCAGTTTCGTGTCTTTGGTGCTTCGTTGGTTGGCAGTCCGGCAAACGTGTTTTGCTCTAAACGACCTTTTTGAGTTATTTTTATTAGTTTCGCGACATTTTCTTCTAAATGCTACTGTCAAACAGCTGTTTGTTATTATATAATTAGCCGTTATAATTGCCAAATTTTCCACCGTGGTGTCTTGCCACTTGGCGTTTAAGCACTTTCGTAAGATTTATCAAAACCAAGCTTAAGCTTACATTAGCGGAGCAAAGAGCTCGGTGTAAAGACCCCTATCGTTTACAATTCTTTTTTAACGTTATGTGTAATGAAGGCGGCAACACTATTTAGGAAAGTACATAGTGTACATGCCCTTATGTTGTATTCATTTCTTTTTTGTAAGATTCCATTTAGCTTCGATAGTATGTTAATGAGTTACTTATTTACATATAGGTGATGGTTTGCATTAATTGTTAGCTGTACCATAAATAATTAGATATCTCCGGTAACAATAATCATCTTGTTTGGTTCGAATACATACATACATACAACTCACATATCTCGGAATTATGATCAACGCACGAAAACAATGACACACTTTGGAGTTACGAATAGTTGCGTACAGAAATTTCTTTATATTTTTCTGCTCCACTCTGTCGGTCCAACTCCAAAAAAAGTGTTTTGGATTGCGTTAGCCCAGGTCCATTTTGCATACCAAAAAATTGGGTACCGTGGCCTAAGATTATATTTGCAAAGGCAGAAATATGCAGTGTCAGTGGCGTAGGTAAGGGGGATAGACCTCCTCTTCGCCCATGAACTTAATTTTTTTACTTCTGATTTAATAACACAATACCGTTTTATCTTCCTGAGATATAATTTTTTTATTCCAAACTATTTATAAAATACCTTTTATCGGTTATTGTATAATGCATTTGAATTTTGAGCCTATACACACAAGACTTTTCAGTCGATAAAACGGGTTTCATGTACAAATTGGTCCTGATAACAAAAGACATAAGAGAGTTTTCTATGTTTGCGTATCAGACGGAAGTCATACCGCTATTTTCTCGGTCTGAAATTGTTAAGGACTACGATTTAAGGGCACGCACCCAGAATCCGGACCCTTATTGGGGAGGATGCCTCTGCTAGTAGATGTCCACGTAAAGTCAAAAGCTGTCATCACGGCCATCCAAGAAATGCGATGGGCGGGGCAACGCAAGAAACACGTGGGACTTCTATCACACCTGATACGTAAAGGTGCGAAAATTCGGTGTTGGATTTGTGGTGGAAGAGGGACACCGTCGCCGAGTACTGTTGTTGTTGTTGTAGCAGCATACAAGTTCCCCAAAGAGAGTGACAGTCCTTGGCCAGATATAAATCTGGGTCGTTCCGGTTACGTAGACCCGACTGTAGTTCACCCCAGTGGATGAGCGCCTCGCCATAATTTGCATCGAAGCAAGATTCTTCAACATTTCGCTCAATTGCGACCAATGGAAGAGAAGGACACTGCGTCCAAGGATTGCTTCTATGAGCGCTGCACCCTGGAACCACCGTCGGAAAATCCAGCGTCAACGACGAATCGTCCAAAAACGGATAAGCACAAAAATATCCATCAAGCTACATGGCTGTCTCCAGATCGAAAAACGAGAAACAAAATCGATCATGTTGTGACAGACGGAAAGATCACTTCCAGTGTTTTAGACGTACGTACACTCCGACTTGGACCGCTATTTTGTTGCAGCCAAGATAGGCGCGCACACCTCTATTCAGCAAAAAATATGCGTACAACAATACAAGGAACGCTTAACGTCGAAAAGGAGAACTTCAGAACATCAGAATTTCAGATGAACGCATTCCCGACGACTGGAATTTAAGTGTGCTCTGCCCAATCCACAAGAAAGGCGACCCCGCTGTACGCGCCAACTACCGCGGGATCAGCCTTTTAAGCATAGGTTAGAAGGTCCTATCGACAGTATTGTGGAAGAATGAAGCCCAACGTCAACGAACAGATTGGCGCTTATCAGTGTGGCTTAAGACTACTACGGATGTATAAAATGACGTTGAGCAATACCACCTCCTTCAGAATTGGGGAGGGTGTCTCCGAGCCTTTTGTTACCAAACGAGGTTTCCAGCAAGGTGAATCCCTTTCTTGTTATTTCTTTAATATGATGTTGGAGAAGATAATGAGTGCCGCAGAACTCGGCATGAATCACGTAACTTTGAAACGATTGTCGTTCATACGATACTGACAAAACGATGTCGTCAAAACACTGATTCATGTATTTGTGTTGCTGTTACGTGTTACTGTTACCTGAAGCAAAACTGGAATTGAGTAGACGATATCGCACAAACGATCGAACAATTTTTGGTTTCCATGAAGCAAGATAATCTCAGCATGATATCGTCCAAACGATTGTCGTCATACGTGATTCATGCTCTGAACCGTTGAGAAACTATTTATTACAGGAGCCTTGGATTGCTGGCGTTTGCCGATGACATCGACATCATCGGATCAGGGTTTGCCAAAAAAATCTCAGGATTTGGAAAAATTTCAAGTTTTTATACATTTTACTCTTTTCATTAAATAATTTAATTTTGTGTGTGAGAAAGTTGCCATTTCTATGTCGGTAACTGACATAACGTCCACGGCCATAACTTCCATGGGGTCGTGGAAGTTATTTCAGACTTAATTTCCACGAAGATCACACTTAACTTCCGTGGAAGTTATGTCATGGCATAACTTCCAGAATATTTCCACGATAATCTTATGGAAGTTATGTCCTGACTTAACTTCCACAATAATTGGATCGCCAGAGGGGGGCAGCGCCAACCACTGAGCGAGGGGCGCGATCCGATCACTCAGTGGATGTCGCTCCCCCTCTCTGCCGATCTAATTATTACAATTTAGGAGCAAAAATCAATTGCGGTTTTAGTTCAACCATGACAATTTATTAATTTATTTCATTTATATGTTTGTATAATATCATTCGAACAACACTTTGAATATTTACTTGACATTCACAGCAATTTTCGATGTTTGAATGATTATGACAGAATTCGCATAATGTTACATGACGACGAGGAATAAATACAATTTCTGACGCTTTTTCTTTACAGTTTATGCCGATTTTAAGATTTCCAGAATTTTGAACTCCTTAAGGCCCGTCAGAAGTATTTGCGGTCGAATTTTCCGTAGGAAACTCGATCAAGTCATCCTGTTCGTCCTCAATTTCAATGTCCAATTCGTCTTCTCCATAGTTTTCTAACGAAGTTTTCTCGACTACCTTTTCTGAAGCCACCTTCGATAAAAAATGTTTGGTATTTATTTGGTCCTATCACAATAAGTTGGAGGCCTTATCAATTTCAGAATCCCACCGAAGAGTGTGTTTTTTTTTCTTGATCGGTGGTTGATAACCATTATTCAAAACTCGCAAATGTTGGGGAGAAATGGCATCCTCTTCCGAGATAAGAAGCGAAAGAAAACGGAAGAAATTCCCGTATAAGTAGGTAACCGTTTTCTCAATGCAGCATTAGTTTTCTAACGCTAAAGTGGTGCGCATTTCTAAACCGAAAACATACAGTTAATTCAACATTTTCTAAAAAATAAAACACAAAATTAAAAGCAGCTTGATAAATCATAAGATTTCCACTCACCGGTTTTAACCAACAGCTTCGAAGACATTCGAAAATTGGATGCATTAATGTAAAAAAATTGAAAATCATCGCTTCTGCTACCAAAATTCTACATATATCCATAAATTATTTTATCTCGTTGAAAAAGTCGTGAAAATAATACTCTCATATAGATCGTCATGGGTTTCGGAATATTGACAATTTTTTTCAAAGAGTAGAAAATATCTAATTTTCCGCCGGACCTCGACACTAAAACTTAAGATTTTTAAAAAAGTAGAGTTCAGAAATTTGTGCAGTGAGCGGCTCATTTAATATACAATTAACATGGAACTTATGTCTGACATAACTTCCATGAATAAGATCACGACATAACTTCCATGGAGCTTATGTCACGGTTTGGTGGAAGTTATGTCCGTGGAAGTTCTGTCTAAACCCCCTCTAGGGTAACTGACATAACTTCCACGGACTTACCTTCCATGGGCCCGTGGAAGTTATTTCAGACTTAATTTCCACGAAGATCAGACGTAACTTCCATGGAATGACTTTACTTCCACAATAATTAGATCGCCATAAAGGGCGGAGCGCTCCGATCGCTCACTGGATAGCGCCCTTCCCTCTCTGACGATCTAATATTTTCTTGACAGTCACGGCAATTTTCAATCTTTGAAGTATTGTGTCAGGATTTTGCATAATATTACATAACCACAGGGAATACATACAATTTCACAAGGATTCGTTTTACAGTTTATACAGATTTTGAGATTTACAGAATTTGAAACTCCTTGAGGCTGGTCAGAAGTGTGTACGGGCGAATTTTCGTTAGAAAACTCGATTAAGTCATCCAATTCGTCCTCAATTTCAATGTCCAATTCGTCTTCTTCATCATTTTCTAAGCCACCTTCGATAAAAATTGTTCGATATTTATTTCGTCGTCTAAGAATAACTTGGAGGCCTTATCGATTTCAGAATCCCGTCGGAGAGTTCATTTTTTTTTTTACCGGTGACTCATAACTCGAAAAAGTTGGGTAGAAATAACATCCTCTTCTGAGATTAGAAGCGAAAGAAAACGAAGGATATTCCTGTTAATAGGAAAACGTTTTCCTAATGCAGCATTCGCTTTCTAAAGCCAAAAATTGGCTGCATTTATGTAAAACTAAAAGTTTGAAGTGAAAATACCTAATTTTACGCCGGACTTCCAGCCTTGACACTAAAATTTTACATTTTTTAAAAAGTGGAATTCACCAATTTGTTCAGTGAGCGGCTTTTTTAATATACAATTTTCTTGGAACTTATGTCTGACATAACTTCCATGAATCGGATCTGTGGAATGTCAGACTTTACTACCAGTGTTGCCGTTTTGATCTAAATGGATCAAAATTACACGTTTTTCATCGAATTTGTAAAAGATACTTTTGTTTTTAGCTTAGTATAAATTGTGATATATTTTAATTCACAAACAAGTTGTGGGTAACTCTTTCCATCTTAAGCCTTTTATGGTTTTGTGGCAACACATTAAGTTTGTTTTCTTTCCCCCTTAATCTGCATATGACATCACTATTAGCTACAGACAACTAGCCTGTTCCGGTACTCCAGGATTTAGTCCGAAATAGTCCGAAGTCGTTTTCTTTCACACATTTATCATATATTTAGCGAACAATTTCTTACTAAATCCTGGAGTGCGGGAACAGGCTAATATTTTCGTTCCTTTCCTTTTTGATTTTGAAGCTGTCGGACGTGGGACTGGGCTAAGGATTTAATCCACAGAAATCCAGTAAGTATTGTGAAATTTACTTTTACATATATGTTTAAAGTGTTAAGCACAATTTGATATATGATTTTAGTTAAGTATTCAAATGAATTTAACTGTTACCGAGTATTAAAGCTTTATTTTCACTGTGTGTTTTATATAAAAACAAAAAATATTAATAAAAGTGGTCAACGATCTCAATTAAAAACTCAAACTACCATTTTAATTAATGAATTAGAAGTTTTATTGAAGATTGATGCCTCGATACTTAAAATTTTTTTTCATGATACTTCGATCCATTTTAGGGAATTTTGGTGATACATTTCTTCAAACCGCCGTGGCAACACTGTTTACTTCCATGGGCCAAAAATTTGACGATGGTAGTCATTTCGCGACATAACTTCAATGGTTCGGTGGAAGTTATGTCGAAACCCTTCGCTACTTGATACTCGTCAGGTGAATTCTGGCTGTCATTTTATTAATAATAATACACAATAGATTGGCGCATACATATATAAATGTTTACAAAAGTTGATATAAAACAATTCGTCGATTTAAATAGTAACTTTTTACTGACCATACTTACTGCACATGATTTTTTACGAGGAGGAAGCTTCGAAAGCCTAACCCCGTCACTGTGAGACTTTAACCCAAACTACATCTCCTTTCGCATGTACCGTCCCCGTCACTGTGAGACTTTAACCCAAACTACACCTCTTATCGTCATGTATCGCCTCCGTCCCGGTAACACCGTCAGAACATTTCCTCGGAGTAATAATATTGTGGCTACAAAAGTTAAAGGGCTAATGAACCACAAAAAATATGCATACATACTTAGAATTTTGAATCTGGACTTATGGTCTAAAACGCGTTTTTCATATGTTGAACCATATAATTGTTCGTAACTTAACTTACACGTTTACCCGATGAAAAATATTTACGGTGCGTGCACGGTAATCGCAACCCTCGGTACGCGCAATTCCTTGATTAATTCAAGTCAACTTCTAAACAATTTAACCCCAACACCTACAACTCTTTCCGTTCTTCTCGTTTTTTAAGATCCTTGGAGAGATTTTCTAACTGAACACGTCGTTACATATATAGTACAAAATTACTTACCGGAAAATCTCCTTCACTAAACACTAAAATCCCTTAACTTAACAAAGTTCGATATCTCGACTAATTTCGATAAATTTCGATAACTGTGCGTTTCTAGGGCTCGATAATTTTGGATAACTCCAAAATGTATACTTCTCCATATAACTCGATAAACTTTGGATATCTCTATAAATTTCGATAACTCGGTTAATTTTAAAAGCTCCATATTTTTCGAAGGCTATCGACCAATTTCTCTGGAAGCACAATGAAGTTCAATAAGCAGTGATAACTTGATAAACTTATACAACATTAAAATTTCGATACCTCGATATATTTTTAAAATTTCAAAAACTTCGATTCGATAAATCGACAATTTTCAGTAATTTAATAAATACCGGTAATTCGATAAGTTTAAAGAACTCAATGCATTACGATAACTCAATAAACTCCGTTAACTCCATAAATATTGCTAATGCAATTAATTTCGATAACTTGATAAATTTTATTCACTTGACAAATTTCGGTAATCCCATAAATTATTATAGCTGCACAACTATCCGTAAATTTCGCCATCTAACTTTCTGTGTCTATAAATCGAAATTTGATCAATTTGAATAATGCTACATGTTGCGATAACTCAATAAACATGGATAACTCGACAAATTTATTTATTAAATTGGTCTTCATCTTTGTTTTTATCTCTCGTGCGATGACGTGATAAGATGTTATATGATGTGATGTCAGGTAAGGCGATGCGATGTGATGTGATGTCATGTGCTGTCATATCATGTGATGTCATGTCATAAGACGTTATATCATGTGATGCCATGTCAAGTGATGTCATATCATGTGAGGTTACGTCATATGATGTCTCGCCATTTGATGTCATATAATGTTATATCATGTGACGCCATGCCATATGATATCATGTTATGTGATATCATATTATGTGATGTCATATCATGTAATGTCATATAATAATCGATTGGAAAATCGATTAACGTATCGATATTATATCGATAACAATATGGATTATTATACCGATAAAAATGTCGATTATTATATCGATAACAATATCGTTTATTATATCGATGACAATATCGATTATTCAACAGATAACGATATCGATCTTCATCCCCATCTTCTTCTTCTTCTTCATAGTTATCTTTATATTCCCTTTCATCCTTTACTTTAAGTGTTTCAGTTACCCTAATCCTTATGTATTTCTCATTGTTTTCATTTTTGTCTTAATCTTTAATTTTGCCTTCACTTTTTTTGTCTTAATCGTTATCATTTATTTCTTCATCATCACATTTATCTTTATTACAAAGTTTAATTTTATATAAGACGTAAACCAAATGCGAAAATAATTCTAATTCAACAGGTTGCAACAACTATACACACATACGGAAATTTTCTCCTACAGAAAAATTGCTTTCCAATGGTTTTGCAATCGGTTCGGTAGAATCGCCAAACGAAAGTGGACAAAATGTATGTTAGCGTATTAATATATAGATGGTTTTGTTTCAAGAGAAAGTTAAAAAGTCGCTGATCGAGGCTCGAACTCGGTACTCTCGAATGGCACGCCTGTGCTTTGTTCACTCGGCCATATCCACTGTTGGAGCGATGCGAGCTAAATGATATACATACAAGTGCTTTTCCCAAGACAGATTTTCACCACGAGTGGTAAATGAGAGAGCTTTTATCTAAGACTTTTGTGCTAGAATAACAAAAGTCTTTCGAACATACCTTAGCCAGAATTGCCTTATAATTCAAATGAAAACGTGTTGAAAAGTAGTGTATGTATAATGGAAATATTCAATTAAAATACGCCCATATTAAACTTTAACATTTTTCACTTCTCGGATGCTTTTTCACAATTAATATTCTCAAAGTTATATTGCACTGCCGTATTAGTTTCGCGGGGATACGAAATTCAGGTATCACGAAATAAAAAACTTCTTTTCGTGCTGTCGAAAGCGGCGGCAAAGAGAGGGTTGTGTCGATCCTATTTTCACTGGTCTTTTCCATGTTTTGGCGTATTGTGAAAACCAGGTCTATAGTGGATTTGCCAGATCTAAAGCCACATAGTTCATTGACGGTTAGGGATGCAAATTTTGTGCAGTAAAATCGATACATCGATGTTTCGATGCATCGGAGAAAAGATCATCGAGGCTAAAATACATCGCCAGAGAAACATCGATATATCGATGGTTTCCGATGGGTTGCAATTTTTTAATTTCTAGTGAAATTTAAAGCAAATAGCAGCTATAACTTCTTATCTTTGTAAATTATTGTTGCTTTTCCACAACATTTTTCATAGAAAACGGCCTCAAGCTCAATAAAATTGTTGAATATAACTGTTATAAGGCCATAAATAACAAAAAAATTCTGAATGAATAATAAGTTTAAGGTCAGTCAAACATGCCGAAAGAAAGTCGGAGAGTCTCCTTAAAGTCGATGTTTAAAACATCGGTAAAAGTTCCATCGATGTATCGTCAATTCCGCGATGTTAGTAAATTGTAAACATCGATGGCGAACATCGAAAATTGAACCGATATTATCGATGTTTCAAAAACATTGATGCATCGTTTGCATCCCTATTGACGGTGGGCTTGAGTCTTCACACAACATGCTCGATAAGATAGTTGGCGCGCATTACGGGGTCGCCTTTCTTGTGGATTGGGCAGAGGACACTTAAATCCCAGTCATCGGACATGCACCTTATCAGCTTCTCGACACCGTACTTGAATAGCTCGGCTGGTAGGCCGACAGCTCCAGCAACTTTATAATATTTCAGCCGCATAATCGCTATTCTTACCTCAACATAGTCAGGAGCTGGAACATTGACTTCATCCTCATCGACTGGAACATCGGGTTCGTCTTCTCCACTACTTTTAGTGCTGCTGCCATTCAATAGGGTCGAAAATTATTCGGTCCATAATTCAAATAAGTTCTGGACAACGGTCCCTAGGTCGCCATTGTTGGTCTTGTAACCTTCCGTAAGTCACCTAACTCTGTGATAAAATTTCGGGCGTTTTTCAGGCTTCCAGCATTTCAAGCTATTTGCACTCACTTATTTCGGTATCTCTCTTCTTATTGCGGCAAATACGTCTGGATTCTATCTTCAGTTCTCTATTACGGTCACACATGGCTCGCTCGATCGCAGAGTGGTCCTGTATAGGC
Organism: Rhagoletis zephyria; assembly: GCF_001687245.7. NCBI lineage: Eukaryota > Metazoa > Arthropoda > Insecta > Diptera > Tephritidae > Rhagoletis > Rhagoletis zephyria. The sequence continues at coordinate 65,907 of NW_016157698.1, read as the reverse complement.
GGCCCCTTTTTTCTCTGCAGTTACTTGATACTCCTCATCGTTCCAGTTGCTCTTTTAGGCTCGCTGAAATCCGACTACATCTGCGGCGGCGGTAAGTAATTAGCGGGAAAATTGGTTCCAATGCTCGCCTATGCGGGTTTGTTGAAGAATGCTCTCCCAGAGGAGGTATAAGAGTCGATAGGCGAGTAAATTGAGCTTTCCTTGCATAGTTGGGTGCACATTTTATGCTGCACATAGGTGGGTGTTTCGGTGTTTGGCCCTCGGAGTGTGCGTATATACTTCTGTCTATCACCACATGCTCGATTTAATGTCTCGTGACAGCCATGTGGCTTCATGGATATTTCTATGATAGACTCCATTACTACATACTGCCATGTTTCGTGCCCCGGCGAAGTCGATCAGCCCCAGGCCGGACGTTTCGTCATGGAAAATGAATTTACCGGCAGTGTCGCCAAAGATCCCTGCTTGCCCACCCTGGCATTGAAGTCGCCAAGCACGATTTTTATATCGTGGCGCACAGTGATCGGAGAGGCCATGTTTAAGCGAAAAAGGCATATTTTAAAACTGTTATAAATTAACCGCAATAAAACCACGGTTGCCACCCGTCCCGTTTTTGGCGGGACTGTCCCTGATTTAAGAGCTATATCCCAGTCCCGGTACAATACTTACCGGGACGCAAAATGTCCCGATTTTTGGCAAGCAAAAAATTTAGACATCTCGTTGTAAAAAATTAAGAACTCTTTAAATATTTACAATTTACAAATTCTATTTACTAATCGACACTATACGCGGTATAGTAAAAGCAAAATTTCTAATTATGAGCTGGTTGAAATGAGTGAAGGTCAAAGTGTGTTCGCTTTTTTTTTTGAAGAAACCACCTGCAAAAAATTTCCAAAGATCAACAAGTTTTTTTACTAACTTCAAACTGGCATTTTTTTTTATACTAAAATTCCAACTTGTATGCAAATTTATTTGGAAAATTTTTGTGGAAAAACGACAGAATTTACTTTTAATATTTTTATTGAGCTTTGCACCACGATTGTTTATTAGGAAAATTTGAAAAAGCAACAAAGTCTAAGCGGTGGAAGTTATAGCAGCTATTTCGCAGCTATATATTTGTGCAGTCTGACGTTTAGAGCCCTTCCGTACTTGCCGCCACCGTCTTCAAAAGAGTCACAACTCAAAATTTGGCATTTTTGAAATTATGCGCTAAAAATGTACGCAGAGCAAATTTTTGTTATAATTTGTTTAAAAATCCTAAAGTAAAGTCGCACCTGCCCATATGATTAGCATGTGCTACGAAATAGTTTTTCGCATTTTCTGACGAACGTATTATTTTGAGTTATGACTCTTTTGAAGACGGTGTGCGATATGAAATGCTGTTAATAGAGAGAGCGAGAGAAGCAACGACAACGTCACCGTCACGCGGTGGTGAGTTTTCGTTAACACGAGAATCCCATGAAATAGATCGAATCTTCGGTTTTACGTCGGTGGGTGGTTGACCTATTAGTTTCGGGTACGAAAATGTGTTTTTTGCGTTCCCGTGGGTATGGGCAATTTATGAGGAGATGTTTAAATTTTTCCTCTTCTAGTGGCAGATTTCCAGTTTTCACAAACTCGCCCGGAAATATAGTCCGACTGACTTCGGGCTAGTGAGAAGCAAATATTACTCGCTCAAAGTGGCTCTCAACAGCCTGAGAAAAGAACAGACTTATTGCGCGTCCCAGTTTCATGAAAGCAAAAGTTGGCAACCCTGAATAAAACTATTTTTATTCAGAAATGTCCAACGAACTCAAAACTGATTAGTATTATCAATAATATCTGCTGAGCAAGCCGTTGAATACGCTTACTTCAACGGATTCCATCGCGGGGCTATCGTTATTTGTCGATAGCTTTCTTAACAATTTCTTTTATAGATGCTTCTAATAATAACAGTTATTGCTTGTGTGATGTTACTTCTTAAACATGGAAAATATTGACTCCATAAAAAATATTACATAGTCAAAATTGGTTGCTGAATTATCAATACCTTAATAACACGGCTTCTTTTTAAAGAATAATTTTTTTCAAAAAGGTATAACTAGTGAGTAGGGCGGAGTAGGATCCTCATTCCTTTACCAAAAACTAGTGCAAAGGCATACTGGCGCAAAAAACAGTGGTGGCGATTTTAATTTCACTAGATCAACTTTATCAGTTGTTCCAAATAACATAAAGTGTGTTAAAACATTAAGGATGAATATAATTTATATTTAGCGCCAAATATTTTATAGGGTGTATCTTAACAAACCTGAAGTCAATTTGCAAAAATCCGAAATAGCGAATCCAATATGGCGTCCAAAAATTTAAAAATAACTGAATTTTTATGGAATTTGGTATTTATAGGTTCAAAAGTTCGCTAATTACAAATTTTGCTAGTTTTTGAAAATTCAAAATGCAAATTCCAATATTTCATCCGAGATTTAAATAACTTATTGAATTTTCAAACCTGAATAACTTTATTAAAAAAAGAAAAAACTTAAGTTTGGAAATCAAGATTTTCGTATAAAATGAAAAAAAAATCTTAAACAAACTAGGGGGCCTGTGTCAAATTGTTTGGGCTTAACATATAGCACACTGCCCCACCTATCCCCTATTGATAAATATAATTACTATTATTATTTCCATATACCAGCACGGGCATGCTGAGTGACTTGTAGAGTGAGGTTTTCGTAGGTCGTGGGAGGACTTTACTACTGAATTGCCTACTCAGTCCAAAGTAGCACTTGTTGGCAAGAGTGATTCTGCGTTGGATTTCCATGCTGACATTATGATCGGTGTTAATGCTGGTTCACAAGTAAACGAAATTCTCCACTTTCTCGAAATTATAACTGTCAACATTGACGTCGGTGTCAAGGCGCGAATATGCTGACAGTTTGTTTGATGAGAGGAGATGCTTCGCCTAGTCCTCGTTTACCACCAGACTCATTCGCTTTGCTTCCTTATCCAACTTGGAAAAGGCACAATAAACTTCGTCGTTTTTGTTACGGATGATGCCGATGTCATCCGCATAAGCCAGCAGATGTACGCTCTTTTAGTAAATTGTTCCTCAGCGGCTCAGTTCTGCAGCTCTTATTATCTTGTCCAACATCAATGCCATGGGATACCAAATTCAGACATAGCGGCGTATAGACAACTCCTTTTAGTGCTGTCGAAAGCGGCTTTAAAGTCGAAAAATAGGTGGTGAGTTCGATCTTTTTCTCGCGGGTCTTTTCCTAGCTTTGGCATATTGTGAATACTTGGTCTGTGGTGGATTTTCCAGGTCAAAAGCCACACTGATAAGGCCCAATCCGTTCATTGGCGGTGGACTTCAGTTTTTCACACAATACGCTCGATAAGACCTTGTACCCTATGCTTAAAAGGCTGATCCCACGGTAGTTGGCGCGAATGGCGGGATCACCTTTCTTGTGGATTGGGCAGAGCACACTTGAATTCCAGTTGTCGGACATGCGCTCATCTGACAATATGCTGCATAAGAGTTGATGCATGCACAGTGCTGCCGAAAGTACTACGATAGTAGTATTTTAGTACTATTTGTTCATTTATGCTCCCGTACTCCCCAAAGACCGATTTTACTACTATTTTGCGAGATAGTGGACTTTTTTAATAATATTTATAAAGTAGCTCAAAATATATCGTATTGAACGCTGCCAGGGCACAGTGCTTGCAGATATTTGCGGTGAACTTTTACTTTCATCGAGAGCTCACATTACAGAATTTTTTAAAACTTATGACTGCAGTAATGAACTTATATCGGGTATAAAACTCTTGTGCTTTTAACTCTTGAAGGAAAATTATTGGTCCGAACTAACGCAACAACGCGTGCGGGATCAGCACTTAGGTCACAGTTATACGTACCTACGAAGGTTGGGCCGAAGCACAAAAAGTAGCCTGCCGTCTCATCTTCGACAAGACAGGATATGAAATAAGGTTGACATATATGCCAACCGCATTCAGAGGTTTGCGCCACGAATAGTCACCACTTAGCCATTCTAAAAGTTGCCTGTTGTCCTACTTGGTTAATGAAGCAACCTGTCGAAACCTCCCACTTATTCCTGAGTGGCTTACCGTATGACCTGCCACTTATGAGTATTTAGAGTAAAACAAGTTCCTTATGTATTTACCAACAAAATTTTGCTGAGACTCACATTGCTCAGTTTGGAAGTACTTAATTATAAGGCTTCCACCAATTTTCCATCATGTTGTCCCTATCCTGAGGAATGCAAATAACACGGCTTGAGATACCGAAGCATATTCCCTAAAAAATTAAGACTTCAAGCGCAAACAGTCAACGATGTAGCGTTGACGTAGGTTGAAGCAGACACGATCTACATTATTGCTTCTCTCTCTCTCTCTATCAACAGTAAATTTTATATGCTGCTACGTACGTCAACCTACGTTTACGCTACGTCGTTGACCAACTGCGCTTTTCAGTTTCTTTCCAAATGTTAGTTTTAGAGTCATCCATAGGAATTAAATAATATGTATGCACATATTGTAATTAACCCAGAAATAAGTCCCAACAAAATCAACGCTGTAGAATTTTCTCAGAAAATGTGATAGCATCCTGTCCTTGGGCATTGAGAAGCACATCTACATCTCTGCCTTCAAAATATTCCACCTCAGTATACTCTGTACCATTGTTGTTGCGAATATTCACATTCGCAACCGCCGAGCTTCCGCATTAATTTTAATATTCGCATTCGCATTCGCAATAATCAATGCGGAGCTTTTGCGAATGCGAATGTTCCACAAGCCCCCCGATAAAACGTATATCTGACAAACAAAATGATAAAATGTGTAGCCAATATTCTTTGCCTGTGGAGATGCGACGTTAGATTATATTACCCGGGCGCCACACATGGGAGTATTTGTGTAACAAAGCTGGTCAAATGTCATATTTATTAACTTTGATAAAAGTATTTTTAATTATAATTAGGGTATTCACAGTTTGCTTTTAAAGTTAAAAGGTGGCAACTTTAACAAGATAACTCACTCGAACTGTGAGATATATATTTAAAAATCTTTCAAATTGCGCCCACCTTATGTTTTTCTGCTTCACTTTCCATTTTTTTTTAGCGAGAATAATTAGCTGATCAATGATGCCAGTTTAACACAAAACAAAAACATGAGACAAAGTCGAGTATTTCGCCCAAAAGTGTTATCCCTAATTAGTATGGGAACCAACAACAAACCTACCGCCCTATTCCCACACCACTGACAAAACTCAGCGGCTGACTATTGCCTTTAGTATTGCGCCTAATACTATGCCGCAAATTTATTTTAAGCTGTCGTATGACAATTGTCAGTTTTATTGTTATGACCTACTGAGTAAGTGATAACGGCGAAACAATGTTTATATTGTGTTTTATTCGCAGTAATTGTGACAATAGTCATATGATGAATTTTGTCAGTGTTGTGGGAATAGGGCGGCTAGTTACCACATGGTAATTATTTCCTAAGCTAACTATATAACCGAGCTATCAATGGGCAGTAATAAAAGTTCCCACTTCTACCGTATCCGCATTCGCATCCGCGGATGTCTGAAATTCCACATGCAACATCCCTACTCTGTACCATAACGCCACCTATTTCTTTTAAACTTATAATTTGCCTTAAGTTACTTAAGTTTGAAGATTTATACAAACATGTGGGACATACTCCTTAAAATGTCAAAATACTCCCCAAATGATACGTTTTTTTACTACTCTGAAAAAATATAGAACGGCAGCAAGAATGATAGAATAAAAGATTGCGCCGATCAGAGAGGATTTTTGAGAATAACTTTTGTGTGACGTCACACTGGCGCAATTGCGAGAGAGAAATGCCAAAACGTGAGCAAGAATGGAAGAAGAAGAAAAAATGTTGCAAGGAAAACGTAAACATGTTGCACCAGTGTGACGTCATGCAAACAACGATTCTGTCAAATTCGTTAAGAGAAGAATAGCGGTCCGAGATCGGCGCAACCTTTGTATTCTCTCAATCGTGGAACGGCAGCACTGTGCATGCACCATATCAACTCCTCACCGACATATTTGAATAGCGTACCAGGCAGGCTGTCAGCTCCAGCAGCTTTGTTGTTTTTCAGCGGCGTTATTGCTATTCGTACCTCGACATAGTCAGGCGGTGGAACATCGACTGGTGGCGCGAGTTTCTCTTCTGAAATCCGACTACTTCTTCGGCTGCGGTACTTAATGAACGGAGAATGTAGTTCCACTGCTCGCGTATGTCGGATTGTTGAAAAGTGAAGATTTTCATGCATATTTCAGTATCAATATCAGCGCAATCGTCAAACCGTGTGGACGTGTTTTCTTATCGCTCCGTATTTTGTGTAACAATAATCACAATTCGGTGACTCTTACGTTCATTTATTTATTTTTTTATGGTTAAAAACCCGTGAGACAGTGACTCTGCATTATTATAATAAATGCATATTAATAAAACCCGACGTTTCTGAGGGAGCTGCTGTAATGGCATCGCTAACAATACGGCAGCACTATTCAGCGCTGTCGTAATGTTGTTAGCCCTGCTGGAATATACGTTCCACAGGTACATAATACGAATGAGAAACTGAACGTTCAATTCATTTTGATATGGACATTTTTATTGTGCGGAGGCAGCAAAGAAATTAAGTACGCAATAAAAATAAAAATTAAAATCAAGTTGTCTTTTTCTTAAATTAATACTGTTCAAGCGAATGTAGTATACGCGAGTGTAAATTCACAAATTCAAGTATAGTTGCAACCAGTAAAATTTCTAGCGGCCACGAGGAGAACCATTGCCCCCATAGCATCGGTGGCTAGCAAATACCTAAGGGACTAGGGGTGCCGCGCATACCGGAGTACCCGGAGTTGAAACTACTGCGCAGAAATATCAAGCAGCGCATCCCTAACCACGACAATAAGTGGCGTTATTGCGGGAAGCACTTTGCAATAGTTTCAGAGTGTGTACTCTGGTAGCGGGCGGTACGGTGGCGGCACAAAGGGTACAAGATGGCGACCGTGATGATGTGCATATGCACCAAAATGAAACGAATTTTTCGACACCCTGGACGGCAGGCGTGACCAATCAGCGTTATATCGTGCGGCTCAGTGCAGATATCGGTGCGCAAAGTTTTATAGCGGTGGGCAATAACGGGATACAGTACATTGTCACCCATATAGCACCATATACGGCCACGCTGTCTTTTCGTCAATTGTATTTTCCCGCATAACGGAGAGCCCTGCCACCGCCAAAACCAACAGTACCTTATAAAGCGTATCACACTATATATAACGGCGCGTAAAACGGCACGCTGTTTTGTAATCAACTGCACGGGATATAACGGGGAGCCCTGCTGCCACCTACAACAACAGCAGCAGCATACACCGTTACATGTATGTATACGGTGACCATCCGTCCTGTATTATACGGGACAGTCCTCTTATTTGACCCATTGTCCTGGTAAATTATTTACTTTATACGGAACGCCAAATGTTCTGTATTTCTTTTGATGCCCTATATTTGTTCCGTATTCGGTGTCTGGTATTTCGGAGCTTTAACCTCTCATTAAAATGGCATGCCTATGAGCCAGTTTTAGGGGATATTGGTATATGATTGTAATTTTCTCTATGAACAGGACATGCATCATGTAACTTTGACACGATAGTCGTTCAGACACTGATTCATGTATTTTTCTTACTTACTATCGTGTCGACTAATGTAGGGTCTTTAACAGTTTGAAAATCACTATACTAGAGTTCACTTTTTGATCGGCAGTTTTTTGCAACAAACATACGGCACCGTTATGGCGCCGTTTCGCACAAACGCACAGCAAAGCAACAAAATAAACGCTAATTTTTGTCTGTCGCATTTTCGCATCAAAAAGTGAACTCTACTTATATTTTTTTTTTGTTAAACTTCGATATTTAAAATTTTAATAATAAATATAACAATTTTGAAAATAAATTCAAGAATTAATTTTTACCCTGGTGTGTCAATGGTGGTCTCGGGTTCAACTAATAGTGACAAGGATTTTTTCATTTTAATTTTTTTTGTTTTATAACACATTTTTATCTGATACTTTATTGCTATAAGGTAGCTAAGCAAAGGTGAGTCTAACGGTCTCCAAAATATTTGTGCATACATTTTTTTAAATTTCCATTGATACTGCTTCAGCTGGAAGATGTGAAGGCTAAGTAATGTGAAGAGAACATGATGGATATTTTCTTTGAAATAACGGGCGCTTAGTTATAGGATGTAGCGAGAAGTGTTGGAGATAAAATAATAAATTAATATATTAACGAAATTTAAAGCATACTTGAATGTTTGCGATGCTTTCGGAGAACATTTCTGTTAAAAATTGCGTGCATCTTTTAACGCATCTTCTAAAAGGACTATGCAGTACTTTATAAAAAGATTTTTGTTTGCTGTAGTTAACACAAAAATCCCATAAGATACATAGGTCGTGTCAGCTGACATAGTCGCTGATTTTCATGAAGCAAGACAATCGGAAAACACGTGTGGAAAGTGCTGCTCTTTTGCTTCTCTTTTAAAAAATTGTCGAACATAATTTGTATGAAAATAATGCGTAGCACCAACAAAAAAAATACAAAAATTAACGGTAAGTCTCATCGACTACACTTTGCACTTTATTACACTAAAATTTCACGATTTTTTTACAAATTTTGCGGGGTAAAAATCTCGAGAGAAATATCCTACATATTTGTGATGTTACTATAAGAATGCTGTTTAAGATCTGTAAGTTTTTGTGAAAAAAATTGGAACATTGTCCCGTATTTGGCTCCCATAAATATGGTCAGCGTATTTATGTATAACGGCGATCGACGCCAAACAAAGAAGTGGTACAGCACCGCCATAAACCCCTATGTGCTAACTCACAAAACCGCAAGACAAAATAGGCATGTTTTATTCAACCATCACAAGCAAATAGCTAAATCTTGGTAAAATAAAACGAAATTAGCTTATTGCCTATGTTAGCCTAATTTGGTAGTTGTTTGACTGCAAATAGTGTCTAAGTAAGTTTTTGCCTCTTTCTGATTGGCTGAAGGAGACAATTTATAATGCTGAATGGCAATGCCTCTTGTTCAGTAGCTTTTCATAAGCCAATATAATTATGTTGGGTAAGTCCTCCATACAAAATAAGCTAATAGCTTAAATTTATGGACAAATAAAACACGGCTAATAGTACATAAAACAATAACATACATAAGACAACACCAACAAAAACAAATTTTCATGGACAGTTTTCAAAGCAGCAGTAAGCAAAATGGCGAGGGATGCGACGGCAGCGAGGGAGCCAAGCAGCGGTGGTTCGTTTAATTTTAGAAATATATATAGATGTACTAATGCATATTTTTTCATACGACGTTTATAATACTATTGTACATTAGACCAACACACACACACTTGTGAAAATTTTATTTCTTTACTTACATTTTCATTATTTAACTTTAAGTGATTCAGGGCATTAAAGCAATTTTTTTAAATTAAATTTCATTATTTAACTCTAAGTGATTAATTTTCATTATTTATCTTTAAGTGTTTTGAGGTATTAAACCTATTTTCCAACTTCATTCTAATTTTTTTTAGCATTAAGTGATTCAAGGCATTAAAGCCATTTTTCAAATGCATTTTCATTATTTAACCTTAAGTGATCCGAGGCACCAAAGCCACTTTTCAAATTCAATATTTAACTTTAAGTGATTCAAGGCATTAAACCCATTTTTTCAACTCATTTTCATTTTTTTAACTTTAAGTGATTTTTTTTTAACTTCATTTTCAATAGTGAGCTTTAAGTGATTCGAGGGATTAAGCCCAACTTTTCAAATTCATTTTCAATATTTACCTATAAGTGACTCAAGGGACTTAATCCATTTTTCAAATTCATTTTCAATATTTAGCCTTAAGTGATTCAAGGGAGTTAACCCATTTTTCAAATTCATTTTCACTATTTAGATTTAAGCGATTTACGATATTAAACCCATTTTTATTATTTAGCTGTAAGGGACGTGAGGGATTCAATCTCTTTTCAAACTCTTCATTATCAAAAGATTTTTATAAATATTTCAAGATGCATACTTGAATTGAATAAGGTGATAACCCAAGGGCAAATTGTTCTTGATTTTCACACATGCAAATATCTTTTCAAACAATTTTAAATTTTAAATCTTCAATCTTTTATAACTAAAGTGATTAATGTATCCACCTAGATATAAGTGACTTAATACGGTTTTTGCTAAATTTTTAACGACAATCGCAATTCCATTTTCCTGTAAATTTGTTTATTCAAAAATACAAAACGTTAATACAGTATAACTACTATTTTTACCATATACCGATGTACATCATTAATAATATTTTGATACGACAATAACTTTATAAATACAAAAAATATTCAAACCAATTTAAAATCTTTGCAATTGCATGTGAATAGAACCCAATATTCCCACTGCATGAAAATGTCCCTATTTTTGCATGCAAACTTTCAGTCGATGACCTACTGAAGAAAAGTATTTTTCATAATTCGATATTTTTCAATATATTCATTTAACCTGGTGAACGATAGCTTGTTTTCGTAAATCTTGAACGTCTACTTCTTTGAGATTAGCCGGTTATGAGCGAATTTGATATACAATTTAAAGCATGTAAAGCAGAATTTGGTAAATTTACTAAGCGAATTTTGCAAAATAGACCATTGTCTACGAATGCGAAAAAGTTAAACGGGTATAAATATTCGTTTATTACAGCCTACAATAATATTTTACTACTAGTTATTGCCAATAGTTCGGCTCATACCTGTAATCTCAGGGAAGTTCAAGTTAAGTTAGCCCATTGTAAGGAACAGTTAGAAAAGTGCTTTAATAAACTAAATTATCACGTTTGGATTCCACCTGATAGCTTATCGCTAATTTTCCAATCAGACTTAGCTGATTCTGAGTCAGAAGAAGAATTTAGTGACGCCAAGTCAGAAGCCTCAGTACAGTTGAGTCTTAAAAGAAGTACGTCACTTCCATCTTTTAAAGATCTGCTACTGTATCCGATGAGCCGTCAACAACTACCAGTTCACCAAATATTTCTGCAGTTTTTCAAGAATTTTTAGACATGGCTACTACTGAACAGAAAAAATCCTTTATTAGCCTTGTGCCTCAATCATTAGGAAAAATTACAACGGCGAACCGCTAGCACTTGAATCATTTATCGATAAAATTAATTTAATTGAAGATTTTGCAGACGAGAATTTAAATACAACTTTTATATCATTTTTGAAATCAAAGCTCGAAGGCAAGGTACGTGAGGCAATTCCAACCGAAGTGCATTCAGTTCGACAGGTCAAAGATGCGTTGAGAAACAGAATAAGGCCAGACAACTCGAAAGTTGTAGCTGGGAAAATTGCATCTTTACATGTCGTAAACAACAATTATACGGAATTTGCTAAGCGTGTCGAGGAGCTTTCGGATGCATTAGAGCGTTCTTTGATCATTGAAGGTATAACACAATCTAAAGCCCATGAAATGGCAGTCGAGCAAACAGTTAACGTTTGTAGACTTAATACTCGGTCGGATTTGGTCAAATAAATTTTATCGTCAACTACCTTCAGTGATTCAAAAGACGTAGTTGCAAAAATGATAGTCGAATAAAATAATCAAGTGAAAGAGCGTCAAGTTTTAGCGTTTCGATCCCGAGTAAATAGGCCAAATAGTTTTAGAGGAAGTTTTAGAGGTCACAATTTTAATGGGTACAACAATAATAATTTCAGACAAAATAACTCTAGTTTCAATAGCTACAATAATAACGGTATTAACAGTAGGCACAACAATAACGATCCAAGGCATAGCGGCAACAATTTCAACAATAGTAATCGGTCATCAAATAACAATAATCGAAACAATAATAGCAACAATAATAGTAATAGACGTCCAAATTCACGCAATAATGCAAATGTGCGCGATTTAAACGTTCACGCCCCTCAGGAGCGAACACTGAGGGTAGAGGAATTGAACAATTAAAAAATTCTTTTTCGACAACGGGCATTTATTGCTTAAATTTGAATTACTCCGACTTAATCGAATTGAAAATTAATGGGTCAAAAAAATTTTGTACGTTTTTAGTCGACACGCAAGCCGACTGTTCTTTAATAAAAAATTCTAGCATTGATAAACATTGTTCTATAAATACGAACGATATAACTAATATTACCGGTGTCACTTCCAATACTGTTTCCACTTTAGTTACGGTTACCGTAAACTTGACTTTTACTGATTTTTGCATTAAACATACTTTAGATGACTTTAACATACCATCTGACGGTATACTGGGTAAAGATTTTCTAAAAAATAACAAATACGTTATTAGCTATGCAAGCAACTGTATTTCCTTCTGGCTAGGCAATGGAAAAGTCGCGATACCAATCCTACACGGAACCGAAAGCGATACTTGTATCATACCATCCAGATGCGAAGTTTATCAAATTTTCGATTTAGGCCATTCGCCAGATCCGCTTTTTGTAGAATCACAAGAAGTTGAACATGGTGTATTCACAGCAAGACGCATAGTTAATAGCAGTAACCCAATTATTAAAATCATAAATACCACAGATGACGTGAAACATGTAAAGAATGTTAATATTCGGACTGAAAAACTTTCTGACTATTACGTTTACTCAATTAATAACACCAAGACAGAAGACTCACGTACCAACGAATTAACAAATATTTTGAAAAACCAAATCCGTACAGAAGCCAACAGCAATTTACTTGACCTTTGCATAAAATATGCCGACATTTTTGCTCTTGACAATGAAAAAATGACATTAAACAATTTTTATGAGCAGAAACTTAGGTTGACTGTTACTGACCCGGTATAGGTAAAAAACTATCGTCTACCATATTCCCAACGTGAAGAGTCAAGTTAATAAATTACTAGATAACGATTTAATTGAACGAAGTTATTCTAATTACAATAGTCCCCTAATTTTGGTTCCTAAAAAGTTTACTAAATAATGGTAAAAAAGCATATCGCATGTGCGTTGATTTCCGCGCAGTCAACAAAAAACTTATTGCGGATAAATTTCCTCTTGCACGAGTTGACGATATTTTAGACAATCTTGGCAGAGCTAAATATTTTTCCATCCAACGTAGCATTTTTATATGTAGATGACATTATTGTTATACGCTGCAGTGATGCACATCACATTAAAAATTTAGCAATAGTGTTCAACACTTGTCGAAACTTCAACCTAAAACTCAACCCAAATGAATGCAATTTTCTTAGGCCGGAAGTTACATTCCTAGGCCATAAATGTTCAACCAAAGGTCTGATGCCAGACGACACCAAAATAAACGCTGTTAAAAATATACAAAACCGACTGATAAGGATGCGGTTCGACGTTTCGTAGCGTTTGCTAATTTTTACAGACGGTTTATACCAAATTTTGCGTTTCTGGCAGCGCCTTTAAATAAATTAAGCAGAAAAAAAGTTTAATTTAATTGGGACAGTGCGTGCGACAAAGCTTTCGAATCTATAAAATCAGCGTTAATTTCCCCAAAATTGCTACAATACCCAGTTTTTACTAAACAATTTATTATTACGGTCGATGCCTCGAAAGTGGGGTGCGGTGATATATTAAGCCAAAACCATGATGGATATGATTTACCAATATGTTTTGCTTCAAAGGCATTTAACAATGCAGAACAGAAAAAAACAATAATTGAATTAGAACTTTTAGCAATCTACTTTGCCATTGAACAATTTCGATCATACATTTATGGAACGCATTTTTTAGTAAAATCAGACCACAGACCATTAGTATACCTGTTCGATATGAAAGATCCCTCTTCAAAACTTTCAAGAATAAGGTTAGAACTAGGAGAGTACAATTTTACTATTGAGTATATTAAAGGGAAATTAAATGTTGGGGCAGACGCACTCTCACGAATAACGATAGACGAAATAAGGGAATCAACGAAAAGTGTTTTGGCAGTACAGACAAGATCAATTACTAGACGAAAAAATTACAAAATGATACAAAATACAGGTTATAAAGAAGATGAAAAACAGGAGACAAACTTTCTTACAACTTTTCAAAAAAGATACCTCGTATTAGATCAGAAATTACTTATGATAAAGATGATAAAATTAAAAATTTACGAATTTGTGCACATATTAAACATAAAAAACTCGAGTTACTTAATTATGTCTTTGCTAACAAAATAATGAATTTCGATGATTTATTTTCGAGGCTTGAAAGTGACCCCAGCAAAAGCCAAATTAAGGAGATTGAATGGCCAAAAGACAATGCATTTTTCCATCATTTCACAATCGCAAGCTTAAAAAATAACGGAAATTAAATTTTAAAGACATTACATATTATAATAACAGATCCTGTCTAAACTGCGACCGACGACGAAAAAAAATCCAACTTATGACAATCTACCATACGACCCAATAAGTGGAGGACATTGCGGACTCAAAAGACTATATGCAAAAATTCGTACTAAATACTTCTGCAAAAACATGACCCGTGATATATCAAAATTCGTAAAAAGTTGCGAAAAATGTTTGTTGAACAAAGTTAAACCTAAAGACAAAGAAAATCTGGTTTTAACACCACCTAGTAAACCTTTTGAAGAAGTAATTATTGACACAATAGGCCCTTTGCCAGAAACGCGATATCGTAACAAGTTCGCTGTCACCATAATCTGCGATCTAACAAAATATTTAGTAACTATCGCGATACCAGGCAAAAGTGCCAAAACTGTGACTTCAGCTATTTTTGAAGCCTACATATTAATATACGGCACAATGAATTCTATTAGGACTGATTTAGGAACTGAATATAAGAATGAAATTTTATCAGAACTTACAAAACTTTTAAAAATAAAACACAACTTTTCAACAGCACATCATCACGAAACCGTGGGAGCGACTGAACGTAGCCATAGAGTTTTTAACGAATATATTTTCTGACTGGGACTGATATATCTCAAATTTTTACATAATACAACGCCTAATACTGCTTTTGATAACAAATTTACTCCTTTCGAACTAGTTTTCGGCAAAAAGCAACTTGACCGCACGAATTGCGAAACGAAGAGATAGACCCGATATATAACGTTGAAAACTATGCGAAAGAGGTTAAATACCGTATGCAAAAATCACATGCAATAGCCAAAGAATTAGTTAATAAACATAAAGCTCGTAGTAAAGATTTATACGATAGACACTCTCGTCCAGTACAAATAAAAGAACATGACCTAGTTCTAATACAAACAGGGCCCAGAGTCCAACATGAAAGTATATATCAAGGGCCACACATTATACAAAAAGTAGATGGTGCAAATGTTACGGTTTTCGACAAAACCAAAAATAAATTAAAAACGGTTTACAAAAACTGCATTCAAAAAGTCACATAACTTACTTTTTAATGAATTTATTTAAAAATGTAAGTAAGTTTCAAATTGGACCCGAAATGAATCAGTCACGTCACATAAATATAAATACTAGCATGATGTTTATAGATTAAGCTGTAGAAGTAATTAAATACGTACATGTGCATAAACATGCGCAATAACTCATGAATTATATTGTAAATTTAGTTTGAAATTTCTTTTACTTTTTGCAAATGAATAATTTCCACAAAGCTAAATATATTTGAATATATACCATTAAATCAAATTTTAACTTAATAAACCTTAAATAAGTATATATTTTATATTAAATTGGAGAACAAATCAGGAAAATTGGCAATCACGCAATAATTCAATTAAACTCAAACACACAAATATAAGCTTTCTTTACCATTTAGTCACATTAATAATCAAAAATTGTAAAACGCGAGAAAAAATAATATTAATTTTTATACAAATAGATATATGAATACAAATTTATGCATCCATATATTTCATACGATTAGTAGATATGAAAAAACAAAAAAAAAAAACCCGCCTAAACTTATCTTTATGTATTTTATAATATCAAATTGATACATTAAATCAATAGAATCGACTAACTAGATAAAATAATAGTGGTAATTATTTAATGGAACGTTTTTGAACTCGGTAATATAGCTGAAAATTGATATGGAATAGGGTTGTTCGACTTCACTAGAAAGTCGACTTTCGACTTTTCGATCGACTCTGTACAGTCGACTTCAAAAGTCGACCGAACCACGAAGAAAAGTCGACTTTGTTCGATGTTTTTCGACTTTTTTAATAAAAAGATATGTATTAACTATACTCTGCATTCAACTCATATATTAGCTATAAATATAAGAGTCAGAATACACCAAAACCATCATGATTTACTAGTGGTCTTTAGAATAATCTGTAATTTAGTGAAATTCAATGCTAGGTAAAAAAAACAGACACTAAAGGATTTTTAAAAATTTTGAAAATTGTTCCAGTTATACAGCATGAAAATTTTGGCGTGAGGGTTTTTAAAAATTATATTTTTGAAAAATAATTTAAAAATTTTTAAATTTTCAAAAAAAAATATTTCTAAAAATTTTTCGAATCGATATTTGGTAATTACGGACAACTTTTTGAAAAATGTGGCCTTTCCGATGGAGCAGAATTGGCGGGTATTGGTAGAAATATAGTGCCACTTTATAAGCATGGATAAATATGGTAGTAGCCCAGACAGCTAGTGGATTTGGACTATCCACACGACTAATGTCGCATATTAACTGGAATCCTACCAGCAACGTTTTTAGCGGTGTTTAAAATGTTGTACTTTACGGATTGGTCAAATTCGAACCAAAGACTGTCTGTAGAAACTTACATAAACTCATGCAGAAAAACTTTCTTGCATGAAACTTTAAAATAAATACCTATGTTTATCTTACCTCATTATTAACTGAAGATTGTGGAGACAAACGATTAACAAATTTGAGGAATTTGTTTTCGTATAGTAATTTTATGCGCTGCTCTTAAATGATTTGACAATGTTGTTGTACTGTCATTAAAATTCATTTTTCTACCACACTTTTCAAATTTTACTTCAGTTTTATTGGCAATTTTTTTTAAATACGACCAAAGAGCACTCCGCGCCCTTGTTAGAAGATCAGTTTTTATATGCAAATAAATCAAAAAAAGTTGAGAGTCGAAAGTGAAAAGTCGACTTCAGTCGACTTCCATAAACTAAAAGTCGATCACTAAAATTCGACTTTCAGGAGTAAAAAGTCGATTTTGGTCGAAAGTCGAAGTCGACTTTGCCATCCCTAATATGGACGAACGAGCTTAAAGGGGGGAAGGAAACAAACTTACAGTATTAATAATAAGTTTCTCGTTCCTCGCTATCAATTTTTCATTGCCCCTTGAATCGAACGATTCTTGCAAGCCTGATCACCCTGCAAGAATCTTTTCTCAAGGAGGGTGATGTAATGGCATCGCTAACAATACGGCAGCACTATTCAGCGCTGTAGTAATGTTGGTAGCCCTGTTGGAATATACGTTCCACAGTTACATAATACGAATGAAAAACTGAACGTCCAATTCATTCTGATATAGACATTTTCATTGTGCGGTTTCAGCCAAGAAATTGAGTACGCAATAAAAATTAAAATTAAAATTAATTAAAATTAAAATCAAGTTGCCTTTTTCCTAAATTAATACTGTTCAAGCGAATGTAGTATACGCGAGTGTAAATTCACAAATTCAAGTATAGTTGCAACCAGTAAAATATCTAGCGGCCACGAGGAGAACCATTGCGCCCATACTATCGGCGGCTAGCAAATACCTAAGGGACTAGGGGTGCTGCGCATACCGGAGCACCCGGAGTTGAAACTACTGCGCAGAAACATCAAGCAGGAGATCCCTAGCCACGACAATAAGTGGCGTTATTGCGGTAAGCACGTTGCAATAGTTTTAGAGTGTGTAGTGTGGTAGCGCGCGGTACGGTGGCGGCACAAATGACACAAGACTGCTGCTACTAGTACTACCGCACCTAAAACTAATAGTGATATTTACTGTGTCAAATGAGCAAATCAGCAAGCAACAAATAACAATAGGCGTGTTTTATTTGTCCAGAAATTTAAGCTGTTAGCTTATTTGGTATGGAGGACTTACCCAACATAATTATATTGGCTTATGAAAAGTTATCTTGGCTTGTATATTGAACAAGAGGCATTGCCATTCAGCATCAGAAATTTTCTCCTTCAGCCAATCAGAAAGAGGCAGAAACTTACTATGACACTATTTGTAGTTAAACAACTGTCAAAATTAGGCTAATATAGGAAATAAGCTAATTTGGTTTTATTTGACCAAGATTTAGCTATTTGCTTGTGATGGTTGAATAAAACATGCATAATGTTAACTATTGCTAAAGAATTAGCTACATTAAGAGCTGATAGTGTTCGGGTTATCACAATATTCCCAATTCTGATATCTTTATCTGTGCGTCTTATATTCCTCCAGCCAGTGCTGATATTCTGTATAAAGTGCACGTGGATAATTGTGGCTTTAGTCTCTAAGCATGTTAGCAGTAATTTCTGCATTCTAGGAGATTTTAATCTATGCAACATAGGATGGCGGTATTTCGACGCCGGTTTTGCGTTATGGCCGGTAAACATTACTAGCTTCTCTGAGTCTTACCTAGTAGATCCTTTCTTAAGTATTGATCTCACTCAGGTAAACAGTTATTCAAATAGGCTCGGCAGAATTCTAGATCTTATCTTCCTCAATGATAACATGAACTTTTCATTAGATGAATGCTTAGACCCATTGTCAATTTCCGCTCTTCATCATGTTCCGCTTATCCTGCAGTTAGAGCTTCATAATTTTAATAGTCAAAGTACTTGCCAATCAACTAGTTTTTGCTTTAAGCATTTTAATTTTGACACTGTAAATAGTGAGATTTCTTCCATAGACTGGGACTAAATAATTGAAGGATTCTGGGTTCCGGAGTGCTTTGATATCTTTAAAATAAAGACTAATGAAATACGTACTAATAATATACCGCTTATAAAACAAAGTCCTTATAAAATTCCCTGGTATACCCACGGTACCTGGTTTTTAAAAAATTTAAATTGTCAAACTCTTTTGCTTACAAGGATAAATATCTACATTATTCTAGTGAATTTAAAGCGCTGAGTAAGAATATTCAAAGAAACTATATTCGTAAATTCGAATCCGATATTAAACAAAACCCCAAAGCTTTTTGGGGTTATGTTAAGTCCAGAAAGTCATGTTCTGATATTCCTTCTGAAGTCTTCTATAATGAAAAACATGCGTCCACCTCCCAGGATGCTCCTAATCTCTTTGCAGACTTCTTCTGTTCTAATTTTGAACCAGCATCAGAACCCGTTAGTAATTTTACCAAACATGTTAGTTCCCCAATTAATTTTGGTTCACTCTCTCTATCTCTTAATGACGTAGAGAATGACATATTGCAGGTAATAATAATTATGATAATGCCGAACTTGATGTTTTTATCAAAAAGAAGTGGGTGCATGTATCGGCTTTTAAGCCAACCGTGACAGCAGATAGTATCATTGCTTATGCATCAAAATTCTGGCGTCGATAGCAAACATCTTGCATGTTTCAAACTTGTAAAGAAAGGTTCATCTCTCGATAACATTCGCAGTGTAAATTTTAAATTTTGAGTTTCACCGTCATCTTATGAGAAGATTTTGAATCCTAATGTTTGGCCTTCGGGAACTAGTATTCGCCCGTTTCAATTTTTTCAAAAGGAAGGTACCACTGAACCGACCAAATAGCTCTGCAGATATAAATTGCAAATCTCGTAATCTCGAAATCTATTTACAAAATATGTTTGGAATGCGCACTAAAACTAAGGAGGTATATTTATGTATTTGTTGAAACCTGGCTTTACTCGGACTTCTTTGATGAAGAATATTTTAATCCAAATTTATATCCAATTTATCGAAAGGATAGAGACGCTATTAAAACTGGTCATCGTAAGGGTGGTAGTGTTTTAATTGCCGTTAAAAGCTATTTACGTTCTTCAATTATACAATTATTGGAGGGCGACTCTCTTATTGATCAACTGTGTGTGTATTTTTGGCCTTGCTCGTAAATTACTGATATTTGCGTCTTATCCACCACCAATTAGTACGGATGATCTGTATAGCTGTCATGTTAATAATATAATGCACCTTGTTGAGCATAATGAAAATTGTAATTTCTGCTTCTTAGGTGATTTTAATCTCACTGATTTGAAATGGTCCTATTTGCAAAACAATGATATTTTAACTCCAACAAATATTAATAGAGCTCATGAAAATTATTTTATAGATAGTCTTTTTAGTTTTAATCTCATTCAAATCAATACATTTTCAATAAATTAAATAAAATTTTAGATCTTAGTTTTGTTGATGAAAACTTAATATTTAGTTTGAATGAATGTGGTTTTCCGATTAGCGCCAATAATAAACATCATGTGGCTCTCATCGTAAATATAGAATTCTACGATATTTTTTCTATTGAAGATAAAAATCGTAACTCTTTCGACCTTCGTGGTGTCGATTTTAATGAATTAAATGCTGGCATTTCTGAGGTAAACTGGAAGACTATTCTGAACTCACAAGATGTCTCTTTGTGCTTTGAATCTTTTCTACATAAATTTACTGAATTATTCACTAATAAATTTCCACCTCTACCGCCTCGACTTCATAAACTCCCGTGGTATACTAAAAATCTTAAAACTTTAAAAAACAAAAAGAAAAAATACTACAAGCTGTATAAGGAATGCAACATCATTAGCTTTAAAGATAAATACTACTATTATATGAACCAATTTAACGTCTTAGACAAATTTCTATATAATAAATCTATAAATTGGTTTGAATCTGAACTATATTCGCTCTAAAAGAGGTGGGTCCTACATTCCAACTTGTATGCACTTTAATGGGAAGAGTTCTCAGTCTCTTACAGATTCTGCCAATTTTTTGCAGAGTTTTTCAAATCGAATTTAGTTTCAGTTGACGTGTCTGTTAATACTTCCGTAAATTTCCCTCCTCATACCTAGATTTTGGGTCTCTAACCTTAACTGAGTTAGATATCTCGACTGGTATTTCCTGTCTTAAGTCTTCTATGAAAAGTGATAATGATGGTCTTGCTTCATATTTTTTAAAGCAATGCGTCTCATCCATCTGTGCCCCATTATGCATAACTTTTCGTCTTTCTCTCTCATTACTGACTTCTAACGGTGCGGCTCGGCAACCGATGGAGCGAAGCGACCTAGCAAGATTAGCAAGACTCACTCAGGCACCGCCGTTCCCATAATCGCACACTACGTAAGTAGGGGCTGGAATGGGGGCGGCGGTAACCGCGGCTCGGCCAGTCGGAGGCGCGGAGTGTAACCCGAACGGCATGACTCTCCACTGGAACAACCCCCTCCCTGGGATGGTGAAGGCGGTGTACGGCCGTGATCCTTTGGCTAGGGGTATCTGCCAGTAGCCATTTTTCAAATCAATCGTGGATATGTACTTCGCTTCTCTGAGCTGGTCGAGGATTGCTCCAATCTAGTGCAGCGGGTATGCGTCTGGTTTGCTGGCGGCGTTGAGTTGGCGGTAGTTTATGCACATCCTCCAGCTTCCTTGCTTCTTACGAACTAGGACAATCGGCGAGCTGTACGCGCTTTTTGATGGTTCGATCCGCTTAGCTGCCAGTAACTCATCGACTTCAGCATTGATCACCTGTTGAATGGCCGGGTTGCGGGGGTAGTAACGCTGTTTCAGCTGCCGGTTGTGCTTAAGGGTGATCACATGCTCGGCGGTGGTGCAGGGTCCGGCAATTCTGCTGAAGGTCTGCTGGTGGCGTGTCACGAATTCGGCCAGCTGCTTATTCTGTTCTCCATTCAGATGTTTTCTCTCGGTTAATACGTACAGCTGGGCGGGTGCATCTGTTGTTCGCGGGGTAGGTGCAGGCAGTGGTTGTCCATCCAAGGTGAGGATGGCTCCTGTGCCCCTGAGGAAATCCATCCCCAGGATCATGCGTTCGGTGAGATTTGGGAGTGCCGAAGCCAGGGTGGTTGTTGCTCGCTCGTTGAACGTTATCCTTGCTGGATAAGTGTACAAGCTGGAGACGCATGTTTGATCGGCCAGTTGTACATTTCGGTGATTAGGTCGATGCCGGATTTTCCTCTCTTTTAGGTGTTGACGTATGGACTCGTTGATGTAGGTGAGCGTAGTGCTTCTTCTTCTCTTCTGCTTTAATCTCCTCTTCCAAGTCTCTCAATAAATCCTCTGTTGATTTGCGATGTCGCTTCGCTTTTACATATGCGCTAAGCCTCGTTACGCAGGTCGGCGACTGTGTATCCCTCTACGAAAATTCGGTGCCGCTTGCACTCCTCTATTAACTTCTCCTTCTTTAGCAGGTAGATCCAGCTGAGGGAGTCAACGTTCAGCGTATTGGTGTTACTCTCGCTGGTGCGTGTGTCATCTGCTGGTTGTGGTGTGTTCGGCGAGCCCGCTTCCGCAGTGTTGGTGGTTGTTAAGTTTTTTGCACATGCGCCGGCAGAGCTGGGTCCCTGCTCGGGCGCCATTTATGAGGTGGGTTTTGTCGACGGCTGAGCTCAGCCGATCCAGAGTACAGCGAAGGTCCCACTAACCCCCACCAAATAACACACTGTTTTCGTGTATTTACTTCGAACACACACACACACACACACGGCGCTATGGCTAGAGTGCCAGCAACCTTATGTCCAAAGAGAGGGAGTGAGAAAGAGAGCGGGAGATGACGTTCGTTGTTGCTAGCAGCACGGCGGATGGCTCTCAGGAGCGGTGGAGCAACGGTGAGGGTGCTAGAAACGCGGCGGGTGGCTCTCGGCACCGGTGAAACAACGGCTGGGCAGCGGTGAGGGTACTAGCAGCACGGCGGGTGGATCCCAGCAACTGTCGAGCAATGGTGACCAGCGGCGGCGACACGGCGGGGATTCTCAGCAGCTGCTGAACAACGGCGACCAGCGGCGGCGGCACGGCGGGCGAATCTCAGCAACTGTTGAGCAACGGTGGCGGCACGGCGGGTGATTCTCAGCAACTGTTGAGCAACGGTGGCGGGCCGGCGGGTGATATTCGGCAGCGGATCACTTCTAACGGGTTGTTCGTCCTGATGGAGCGAAGCGCCTAGCAAGACTCACTCAGGCACCGCCGGTCTCAATGGAAGCTTTATTTTTGTTGTTCACTGGAAGGAACTTTTACGTGGCGGGTCCCAAACCCAGCGCATAACCCATTGCTGGGACGGGGGGGGTTTCGCAACCGAATACGCATTTATATAGCAAGCCGCTTTCTCCAAGACAGACACCCGCACCTACTGGTGAACAGACGATGCAGACTTCAGTGAGCAGTTTAAACCGAATAAGTGGGAGTGGCCCCAACAAAGCTCCCTCTCTTTCTTCCGTGACCCAAGGCTTCACTGGGATTGGTTACTGCATCTCGAACATGGGTTGCTCACGTTGCCCAGAGTGCGTGAACGAGGGCGCAAGAGTCGGGATTGAGTATAGCCGTGCAACTGTAACTGCATACCCAGCACAATTACTGTACCCCATTACACAATGACTAAACCCCTTTGCACTCTTTTATTTTGTCACACCATAAATAAAAAATTTATTAAGGGTCGTTAACTTATCTATTTTAAAGTATAGCTAAATCATTAGTTATACTAAACTACAGAAAATTTTGTGTAATTTGTCTGTAAAGTTTAACTAATGATTTAACTATAATTTAAAATAGATATGTTAACGCCCCTTAATATGCTATTTTTATTATAGAAATTTATGTGCGCCATGGGTTTTTTGCCGTCTGCTGTAATTACTTAAGAAGTAAACGTCTTGGCTGTTCACCAAAGCGGTCAATAATTTCATCAATAAACTCAGGTTGGTCCCGTAGTACAAACTTTCGATGTGCGCTTACAAGACACAAACCAAAAGACAAAGTAATAAACAATTGAACTATAAGTTTATTTATTTGTATACCGGTCAATGCATTTTCGCACATTGTCGCCTGCAGCCAGGATTTTACCCTTCTTAAATGGAAGTGCTTTGAAGTTTTGCATGCATTTTTTATGGAAGAAACACTTTTTCGTAAAAATTGTATAGAATTCTTGAAAATCAATATTTCTGTTTCTCTTTAGGAGACTTCCAATAACGGAAGACCGATAATAAATAGTTAATATTAAAAAATAGCTAAATAAACAATCGGATATCTTTATTGGAAGCTGCTCAAGAAAAAACGAGTTTTCCGGTCGAAATATATTGATTTTTAAGAATCCTATACCATTTCTACGAAAATGTGTTTCCCCATATAAAATACTTGGAAAACTTCATGGGCCTTGAGGCATTTCTAAATATAATTTTCTTCCCAAAAAAACTACGGGTATTCTTTTTTTCTAATTAAAAAAATCATACGGGGTGGGAGCTAATCTAACATTTTAAACTTTTTTTCTCCCTGCATATATTTTTGACCACCCTAATGTACAGCCCTGGCTATAAGTATTAGGCAGCAAGGTTGTGGCGAATATTTGCTTTCGCATTCCCATCCACGGAGCTTCCGCATTAATTTTAACATTCGTATTCGCTTTGGCATTCGCAATAATCAATGCAGAGCT
This sequence comes from Rhagoletis zephyria, assembly GCF_001687245.7. Classification (NCBI taxonomy): domain Eukaryota; kingdom Metazoa; phylum Arthropoda; class Insecta; order Diptera; family Tephritidae; genus Rhagoletis; species Rhagoletis zephyria. The sequence goes on along the minus strand of NW_016157698.1, from coordinate 41,308 downwards.
TTTGCGAATGCGAATGTTGTATAAGTGCACCGATAAAACGTATATCTCGCAAACAAAATGACAATTTGTAGCCAATATTTTTTGGCTTTGGCCGTGGGAGTATTTGTGTAATAAAACGGGTTAACTTTGATAAAAATGTCTTTAAACATATTATTTCTTAAGCTATATAACCGATCTATCAATAGGCAGTTATAAAAGTTCCCACTTCTACTAGACCTTTGACGTACGTCAAAGAGACATAGTCCTTTTAATAATATTTTAATACCCGAGCGCACTTGTGCACAAGGGTATTATAACTTTGTTCACATAACGGCTATTTGTAACAGGCAAAACGAATCGAGACGGATATAGACAAATGTATACGTAAATGATCAGAACGAAAAAAGAAATCGATTAAGCGGTGACTGTCTGTCCGTCCGCCCGTCCGTCTGTGCACACGATATCTCGAGGAAAAATTGAGATATCTTAACGAAACTTGGTATGTGTACTTCTCTTCAGCGTAGGACAGATGGTATTGAAAATGGGCGAAATCGGACAATAACCACGCCTACTTCTCATATATCGGTAGTTTACAGAAATACGAAAACTGCGATATTTTAGTAAATACTTAAGCCTATCCACTCAAAATTGACATTTACAATGATTTTTAGACGAAAAATAAGAATATTATAAATTTTTGGAAAATGCACGTAGCCGCGGACTGCGCCCCTCGTGCGGATGGGCAGGAATGGAGGGTAAAAACCGTAGGGAGTATTATTATTATGATTAAATGTGTATATCTTGGTAACCTCTTCTCCAATTTCCTCCAAACTTGGCCCGGTTGTTGGCCTTGGTACAACATAACAAATGGCTGAAGGTTTTTAAAATCGGACAATAACCACGTCCACATCCCATATAACGGTAATTTAGAGAAATACAAAATCTTCGATAAATCAGCAAATACTGAAGCTAATTTATTCAAAATTTATGTTTGCAATAATTCTTTTACACAAAATACGTTTATGATATCATTTTGGAAAATGGCCATGGCACCGCCCACTTATGACCACATGCGCTCGCTCCACTACATCTGCGTTCACCCTTGTTTTTTTAAATATTCACAATGTTTTGCGAGTTATATTTTTTTTGTTTTTTTTTGTACCAAAATATGGTTCATGCTATAAACAAAACCATATAAACTGTATACAATAATAATAATAATAGATTGGCGCTTACACATATGTATGTTAGTGTTTGGCCGAGCTTCTTTTCTGTATACAATATTATGGAAAATTTAATGAATTTCAATCAAAATTTTAAACTTTTCACTCTGATGTTTTACGAAAATTTCTGGTATGCAGTTTTATAGCCCATTGAATTTTAGTATAACAATGTATACGTTTGAAGTGGCTGAGAAATCGCGTTGATTTGTAATAATTTTTATACTGATGGCTCTAGGCATTTTTCTCCATCCAAGGTATCAGTGAATGTTTTGTTATATGTGGTACCGAACTCGGAATGATTATTGTGCTTGCTACATAAAAGCAAAACGCTGAAAATTATTGAAATCGGGATAAAATAACGCCCACTCTTTATATAACGGTAAATTTCAGAAATGCTTGAAACTTCGCTATTTCGAAATTTAAGAACGCTAATTTACCCAAAATATATACTAACAACAATTCTTTGAAAATAAATAACATTATTATGAAATTTTGAAAAATGGGCGTGATATCGCCCCATATAACTATATAAGTTTATCGAAGATGTTTGAAATATGGATAAAACCACCCCTACTTACCATGTAGCGGTACCCTGTCGGAAATAACTGACTTGTCTCAGACATTAGTCAATTGACAAAGTAGTTGGAAACAAACTATTTGTGCAGTTTATGAATTTTAAAGTAGTTGGAACATATGCAGCGTAGGATAATTAGCTTGATTTTAGGACATCGTCTTGTTTATAAAGTTAGTTGCTTACAAGAAAAGAGGAAGAATTCAAACTACTTGTGCCTGGTAAAAAAGTACTTTTTAAATTGCTTTCAAAGTAATTGAATTTCCGACGGGGTAGTTTTCGGAAAGGTGAAAAAAACTATATTTAATAATTGAGCCGGGTATGTAATGTTCGGCTCCGCCCGAACTTAGACTTTACTTGTGTTTTTTTTCTGTGCTTTAAATACCTACATTTTGATTTGCTTTTGATGTTACATACCGTCACAGCAAATTTTGTACTTTATAGGAGACGCAAAAAAACATTACAAAAATCAAATCATTCATACGGATAGGGCATTTTAAAAAGTGGCATAACTCCGTTGTTTTTGGTACTAACACTTTAAAATTTTTAGTGAAGGTTTATTTTGATATATCCTACCAAAAGTTGTGAAAAACGAAAGTGTTGGTTGGTGTTGGTTTGTGAATTAAAGTAACGATATATTCGTTTCAAACATTTCAAATGGGGCTCTTTGGAGAATTTATTTTTAACCGACTTCCAAAAAAAGAGGAGGTTATCAGTTCGTCGGAATATTTTATTATTATTTTTTTATGTATGTTACCGCATAACTTTGGACCACATCAACCGATTTCGATAATTCTTTTTGCATCGGAAAGGTAGTGTCTCAGAGGTGGTCCCATACTGGTTTAGATCCGATCATTGGAATGCTACGCATTCGCATATCCTCTTTTACTAATTTTCAACAAATCTCTCGAGGTTGGTGAGTTTATTGATGCCTGGAAGGTCACTCTTATCAACCCCATATTTAAAAGTGGGAATAAGAATAATATAGCTAACTGCAGACCTATTTCCAAATTATCCACGGTCTCAAAATTATTCGAATACATCGTAAAACAAAAATTATACTTCTCAATTAACCGCTTGATCTGTGTAAATCAGCACGGTTTCATGGCCAGTAGATCTACTGTTTCTAACCTGGCAGTTTTTTCTGAATACTGTATATCGGCTTTTCACAATCATCTTCAAGTCGACACTGTGTATACGGACTTTTCAAAAGCGTTCGACAAGGTTAGTCACTCTATGTTACTTACAAAGTTACACAGCCTAGGAGTCCACTCCATAAAGGGATCTGGATAACGTTGTTGCTTGGTGTAATATAAACATGCTAAATTTAAATATAAATAAGTGTCACCATGTCACCTTCACTAAATCCCGCTCTCCTAACCCAACTTCCTACCACATTGGTGGTTCTCAGTTGGGTAACCCTACTGAAATTATAGATCTAGGCGTGGTGTTTGACTATAGATTCTCATTTCAAAGCCAATCAAACTGCACGATAGCTAAAGCATACTCTATGTTGGCTTTTATTCGACGTTTCAGCTCAGACTTTTCTGATCCGTATACCCTAAAGTCACTCTATACCTCAATGGTGCGCTCCGAGTTAGACTATGCCGCCGTAATTTGGAGACCTTATTACGCTTGCGATATCAATAGGGTTGAACGAATCCAAAAAAAATTTGTTCGTTTTGCCCTTCATTCTCTGCATTTTGTCCACCCAATTCCCTCCTACCGTGGTAGATGTCTACTTATTAATCTTAAGTCTTTAGATTGTAGGTGGTCTATTCTCTCCCTTACTTTTGTCTATAACTTAGTACGTGGTGTCATAGACTGCCCATACTTGCTTGGACGTATCCATTTCGCTGTGCCTCAGAGATGTTTGAGAAATCACGTAACTTTCTCCTTGGAGAAGGTAAGAACTCAATATGCTTCTAATGCTCCCATACTCAGGGCTCTAAAGGAATTCAACTTGCTCTCAAATTCTTCTGTTCTAGACTTTACTTACTCGGAAACCCGTTTTAAATCAATATTAAATGAATTAATTACTTAGTTTGTTTTTCTTATTTTTAAGTCGTTTGTAATATTTATGAAATGTAATAATTTCTGGATTATTATTATTAAAATATTGATGTGAGAATTGAAGTCGGTTTTTTTTTGCTAACAATTACTTGTTAGCAAAAATTTTCAAAAACAGCAATTTGTTTACTCGTTGGGCAATATTTTTTTCATAGGGATATACATTGGATCCTTTGCTAAAAGCTTCTGTGGTAAATCTCTCCCACTACGTCTCCCTTCTTTGCTATTTAAAGTAAAAGAGTAAGCACCTTCAATAGGGATTTCCAGCAGAAATGGTCAACGTCTTGCTGTAAAGAGAAAAGCCTATAGGTCTAACCTTTAATTAGGTAAGAATTACGAAACTATCTGAGACACTTATCATCCGTGATTCCAATAATTCAAATGCTTATAAAAACGGTGTGCTTTTTTAAAAAATAACAATATTCTGTTCCGATTCGGCTGGCAGCCATGGCTTTGAAAACAGAATTTTATTCCAAATTTTGATTCCTGCAAAATAATAATTTATTTTCCATATCCACCTATTTAGCTCGCTCTAAACAAAAATTTTTCAAACCAGTCGCAGAAGAAAGTATTAAAAGTCTATGATGACGTTACAGGTTCTCCAAATTATGAAACAGCTAAAGGAATGAGAATGAAGAATTCTTTTTAAAAAGCTTTAGAAAAACCTGAGACATCTGGTTTGGCTTGTACGCGCTGTTTAAACAACTATTTCGCCATTATGCTAGATTCTTCAAGTGAAGATGAAAGTCAGGAGGATACATCCGACATTTTCAGCCCCGATGCAATACTCATTACTTCTTATTACATACATATAATGTTCCAATTTTTAAATTCAAGTACTAAATAAAATGAGCATTATTAAAAATTACTAAGTTTTCCATTTTTTTATTTACCTAAGTAACTTAATTTACTTACCTAAGTGTTTCTTAAATAAATAACATAAAAAAAGCTGTTTAATATACAACGCTTATATAAATGGACTAAAAATTAGAAAATAATATTTCTCAGTCCCATAGAACTTGTTTTGATAAATTTTGATTTTGAAATTTTAGCAAAAGTCATAAACCATTTATGAGATTGAAAACAAAAAACGTGGAGCGCATGCAATACAAGGCATTTGATTTAATTGACATTGGTCAAACTACATAACATAGACGTAAAATTTCTACAGAGAAAGTACAAATTTGAGATCGATTTTAAGGGGTCGTTATTCATATATCCACATTCATACATATATTACCCTTCATATAATTTCAGGTCTATAACAGGCGCCCCACGCTTTTAATTTTCAATCTCATAAATGGTTTATAATGACTTGCCAAATTTCAAAATCAAAAGTTATCAAAACAAATTCTATGGGGCTGAGAAATATTAATTTCTAATTTTTAGTCCATTTATAAAATCGTGGTATATTAAAAAGTTTTTTTAACAGACTTCCAAAAAAGGAGGAGGTTATCAGTTCGTCGGAATATTTTTTTTTTTGTTTTATGTATGTTACCGCATAACTCTGGACCACGTCAACCGATTTCGATAATTCTTTTTGCATATATATATTAGAGTGGTTTATAAAAACACTCTTTTTGAAAATTCGTAAACGCTAAATCAGAATATTGATATTTGTGATAAAAAACGTATTTTTTTAATTTTGAAAATCTGATATCAGACTGGTAATCAGCAAACCTTGAAACTCACCGAAAACGAGTTGCAACCCTTGACAATGTTTAAAACGTTCAGTATCAACGTTTTAAGTCTAGTAATTATTTTTTTTCCTTGATCGCCATATTGGATCCGCCATTTTGAATTAAAAAAATTGACTTCAGACTCGAAATCGGTGACCCCAAAAACTCTTGAGTGCCGGTTTTCGAACTAATCCAACCATTTTTTAAAAAAATGGATCACCAGTTTGTATCCGCCATTTTGAATTTTGAAAAACTGACTTCAGACTCCTAATTAGCAATCCCAGAAACCCCCTGGCAACATGTTCCAACCCATGACAACGCGTAAATCGTTCAGTATCAACGTTTTAATTTTACTAGTCTCTTTTCGAGAGCATATTTTCGGGCACCAGGCCCATTATAACTGCCCAAGACAGGCATGTAATTAAGGAAATGTTCCCCAATAATACCAGAGTAATTATATGTAAAAACCACATTTTTAGCTGCATTTTAATATGCCAAGAAAATAAAAAATTAAGAACATCAGCGTTTTTATAAAAAAACCACGAGCGCGACTTCTAAGAAAACTTTTTTTCAAAATAAAAAACACGTGACTCTTTTTTTTATCACAAATAACAATAATTTGAGGTAGCGTTTATGAATTTCCAAAAAAAAAATTTGAATATATATGAGAATTGAAGTCGGTTTTGTTTTTTGCTTAAAAATTACTTGTTTGTTTAATTTATTTTCTACTTTTTAGTCTTGTCTGTATAAACTTTTGCAATAGATATTAAAATAATTCAACTTGCAGTGAAAAGAGAACAGAAGACTATGCAAGCAAAATATTGTTTGCTCGCGTTTAGTATAAACATACATATGTACATTAAAGTGGTCCAAAAATGTATGCGAAAAAATTATTTCGGATTTTTAATACCGCCACCCCCTAGGATTGTTCTATACCGAAAAAATACACCCCTAATGGTTTTATTTTGAAATAAAAACAAATTTAGGGAGTGCTCAAATCGCACTAAGTTTTCCATGTATTTTATATGGGAAAAAACAACTTTTCGTAGACATAGTGTAGAATTCTTTAAAATCCATATTTTTCGATCGGAAAACTTTGCTTATATTTAGGAGATTCCCAGTAATAATACCCAGTTGTTTCTTTATCCATTTTTTCATGGTAACTATATTTTACAGGTCCCCAGAAAATGCAATGGGGGGACCAATAAAAAAGCTTTAATATTAAAAAATGGTTAAATAAACAATTGGATAATGATATTGGAAGTCCCTTGAAGAGAACCACAGTTTTCCTATCGAAAAATATTGATTTTCAAGGGTTTTATACCATTTCTACGAAAAGTTGTTTTTTCCCCATATAAAATACATGGAAAACTTTGAGCGCTGTGAACACTCCCTAAATATTTTTCGATTTCAAAAAATAGGGGAACATTTTTTTACCTTCAGAACAATCATAGGGGGTGGCGGCATTAAAATTCCGACTTTATTGTTTTTGGACCACTCTGATGTACATACATACATATAGCAGCAGTTAATTTCATTCAAAAAAAATGGTGTGTCGTCCGTTTCCGCTGTAGCTTATGTAAATAGTGCATATATTTAGGCGCAATATTTAAGTTCTTCTAGCGGGGCGACATCTAGAGTCCTCTAATTGTATGTCTTTGATATGATGCCTACAACGAGGTTGATATCTAGAATTTACCATAAATAGCTTTGCTACATTTATAGTATAAATGGTGGTCTGGACATACAACATGGCAAGTTGAGAAAAGCGTTGTAATGTAAAATACTTGACATCCGCATTCGCATCCGCGACCGCGTATGTAAGCTGTTAGACATCCGCATCTGCATTCGCATCCGCGGATGGCTAAAATTCCACATTCGCAATATCCCTATTAGGCACCCCAATAGATGACGCATTTTCTTCCATAAAAAGAATGTCAGGGAAAAAAGTCATAAAAAATCAACGGAATTCTTTCGCAACTTGAACGCGTGGCATACCAAATTTTTTGCACAAAGTTTGGAATATAGATTTAAATTTTTTTCGTTAGATAGCGAGCTAGTCTTTTATAAAAAAAACTAAATATATCGAGGAAAGTGTACCACACTGTCAGGGAAAAAAGTTACAAAAAATCAACGGAATTCTTGCGCAACTTAAAACTTGCGTGGCATACCAAATTTTTTGCACAAAGATTTAGATAGATGTTTTTTGTTAGATAGCGTGCTAGACTTTTATAAAAAAAAACTAAATATTAAGTGAACGAAAGAAAAATTGAAAAAAATCGTCTTATATTGGGGTGCCTAATACTTTTGGCCAAGGCTGTATATACAGCGGTTTTCGAATATTTTTGTAAATAAAAAAAAAATTATCATTATTTTTCAAAATCCTTTGCCTTAAAACGTTAGATCAAATTGGTACGAAAAAAAAATTGTAATTCGGAACTTTAACAATCTAGCCTATAAATTTGATTTGGGAACATTTCGCCCATTTCGGTTTTTGTGATTTGCAAGCATATTTTGCATTTTTCACATAAAAAGTTAAATTCCAAAATGTAGAGAATTTATTTCCCAACATTTTTTAAATACACAGTTTAAACCAACAATATGTTTTATTGTAAGTAATTAGCGAAACCTGGAAAATTTGGTACATTGTCACTGTTTTCGCCATTTTTCAATCATTTCATACGAAGCCTATCTAATGCCAAAGTTTTTTCACAACTTTTATAAGAGCCTATAAGAACACCCCCGCTGTCTACAGTTTTTCGGCAAGACACAGAGCTTATCTTCAACATAAATTTGATGACAATGTACCAAATTATTTATATAAATTGTTTATGGGACGTTCCACGTCAATCGGAATAGTACGAACGCCAAAATTTTATGGGACGTATTAGGAAGATTAAGGCCTTAAAATGATCGCCTAAGACAGAAAATGAAATGTTAATAATAATAGATTGGCGTTTACACATATGTATGTGTTTGGCCGAGCTTCTCCTGCGATGTTGTCAGACAAAAGTGACGTACCTACAGTTTTACGCCGACTTCGAACGGCGATTGTATTTTTTTATGATAAGCTGTTTATCATGGCAGAAATACCCTCGGAGGTTTTCCAAGCCTGCCCAGGGGCGACCGCTGTTAAGAAAAAACCTAAGGTTGTATACAGTGTGAATCAAGGTAGAACGTTCTTAATTTAACATTGAACCATTTTTCTTTTTATATTCCCCACAACCTATTTATTTTTCACCACCACACCCACCAACATAAAGTCATCATTACTTGCATATGAACTTGCGGATTTATTTCATAAACTTTTAAATACAATACTTATAAATATAAATACATTTACAACGTTTTTAATTCTACATACGTTTTGCCATTATTTACAGAATATAAGTGTAGGGGAGGTGTTACAAAAGATCAACTGTTTAAAATAACAATTTTATCAATCTTTACGCCTACCTCGTATGACTGAAAATGTTCGCGAATTTTTGTATAAATATCGGATAGCATAAAACAAAGATTTAATTGTTTTGATGAAGATACAATTTTGTTTTGTACAACTCAATGTTATTGTTGATAGTAGCTAAATAAAAATTGCTTTGTATTGTGTGCCTTTATAACTCAGTTCACTAATGATTTCAGCTTAGTAGCAGTAAATAGTTTGCCGGTGAGTAAATGATTGACTTTTAAATGATTTATAAAATAGAGCGGTTAACTTAGAAGATTTGCAATCAAATTTGGTTTTAATATTGGAAAAATATTGTTGAACGAAAACCGAAGTGGTTTCGCATGCAGTGGGATACTTTAAAGAAAAGGTTTGGAGTATTTCAAAGCATGTATCTAAACTGTCAAGAAATCTGTCGAATTTGTATAAGCGCTTATCAAAGTAAATATAAAAACTACTTATTTCTGCATCCGAAACACCTTCGACAATAAGAAACGGCTGAATGGTAAATCCAATTGAATAATATTTAAGGATCAATTCGTTGATTTTCCGCTCTTAGTCGTTAATAGAGATGACACGCAAAACGAAACTCTCTTGTGCGTCGGCTATTGTATATTTTTTGTTAAATTTTTCGCTTTTAGTTTCAATCGTGTAGTTGGAGGAAGAACTGCGTTTAAAAGCATCGTTAAAATGTAGTCTTGAGATTCTAGGAAGACAAGTTCATTTTATAAGGATTTTTTTTCATATATGGGGATTTTTTTGAATATTTGTAAACCTTTGTATTCACTCGTTTTGGCGATTGAAAATAGCTCCTTACAATAATCCGTGTGGATATTGGATTCATAGCAACTTGAAATATTATTTCTGAATAATTCCCATTTTGTGTACATTAGTAAATCTTTTCCAGGATACATTAGATTAAAGTCAATCTTTATCTAAAAATATAATTGTGTTAGTTTGTAAAATTTTAGTCACTATAAAAGTGTATTTGTATACTGTTTATTACCAATTCTGGCGCTCGGGCGTCTGATTATTTGGGCCAAGCATTTATAAACTCAATGTTGTTCATTACAGCTAAAACATTCTGACGTAACTGATAAGTTTTTTGCCAATTGTCGCGGACTTCATTCCAATTCGAACTGTTTCTGCCTAGTGACGTCTTCAGAGCTGTAGCAATGAACAAATCGACCTCTTGTAAATCTTTGTTTTGACTTGATATTGGTGGAGCGGCTGATGCATTAGCAATATAACAAGAGCTTTTCCGCTGTTTTACTCGATAGTTCACGTACTTTCCATAAAGCTTACCGCTATGATTTTTTTGCCATTCCGGGGAATATAATAGTATTCCTGGAAAGAAACAAAAAGTTTAAATAGGTCCAAATAGTTTTTAAAGGTTTCATAGAAAGTCAGTAATTACTTTTGAATCAGCCTCCTTAGGAAATCTTACTAATATTATAAATGTGAAAGTTTTTATGTTTGGATGTTTGGGAAATCATCACGCGGAAACGACTCAACGCATTTGACTATAATTTGGTACGCAGATAGCTTATGGGCCAGATTGGTTAATAGGCTATTTTTTTAAGAGTTGCCACCTGTTAAAAAAGTTTAATTTATTTAATATGTGGGAACGACTGAATGGATTTGCAAGAAAATTTGCACACAGATAGCTTATGACCTAGGTTAGAAAGTAGGCTACTTTTTTAAGAGTTGCAACCTGTTAGAAATGTTTAGTTTAATTAATACGCGGAAATGAGTGAACTCATTACATGGAAGTTTTCACACGGATAGCTTATGAGCTAGGTTGAAAAATAGGCTCCCTTTTTTAAGAGTTACCACCTGCTAAAAAAGTTTAATTAAACTAATACGCGGAAAAGTCTGAACGGATTTGCATGAAATTTTGCAAGCAGATAGCTTATGACCTACAGTGGAAAATAGGCTAATTTTTTGGAAGAGTTGCCACCTGTTAAAAAAGTTTAATTACATTAATACGCGGAAACGACTAAACGGATTTGCATGAAATTTTGCACACAGATAGCTTATGACCTAGGTTAGAAAGTAGGCTACTTTTTTAAGAGTTGCCACCTGTTAGAAATGTTTAATTTAATTAATACGCGGAAATGAGTGAACTGATTTGCATGGAAGTTTTCACACAGATAGCTTATGAGCTAGGTTGAAAAATAGGCTACTTTTTTTAAGAGTTACCACCTGCTAAAAAAGTTTAATTAAATTAATACGCGGAAAAGTCTGAACGGATTTGCATGAAATTTTGCAAGCAGATAGCTTATGACCTACAGTGGAAAATAGGCTAATTTTTTGGAAGAGTTGCCACCTGTTAAAAAAGTTTTAATTAAATTAATACGCGGAAACGACTGAACAGATTTGCATGACATTTCGCACAGAGATAGCTTATGACCTATGTTGGAAAATAGGCTACTATTTTAAGAGTTATCACGTATTAGGAAAGTTTAATTAAATTAATACGTGGAAATGACTGAACTGATTTGCATGAAAGTTTGCACACAGATAGCTTATGACCTAGACTGGAAAATAGGCTACTTTTTTAAGAATTGCCACCTGTTTGAAAATTAAATTTTGCTCAAAGATGGTTTATGACCTGGATTGAAAAATAGGCTACTTCCTTAACCGGTTTTCCGATCAGAACGAAATTTAGTACACTTACTACGGATTTCGGAAGGATGGTCTTAGACTGAAAGTAAGTCCGATAACTCAAGGCCCCTCCCATACAAATTGGAATTTTCATATTACATACATATCTCTGGAAGTATTTGTGGGAGAGAACTGAAACTTGGTATAGTGATATGTATGTGAAATCAATGTTGGCATTAATCGATTGATGTTTTAATTAGTTAGTTAATTCGATTAAATTCAATCTGATTACAGTTAATCATGATTAATTTTAATCCGACTAAACAGTTAATCGTAACCGCGATTAAAAAATTAATTTTTAATCATTAACTCTTAATTTGATCAAGTAGGTTTGGTGATTAATTAAGTTATGCTGGAATTTCCCTGTGCACACAAAGCAAGTTAATCCGGTATGGCTAAGTCGGGTTTCCTCATCAATCTAAGCAATTTGGTGTGCATTTTCATTAAGATATATACCAACAAACGTTTTACAAACTAGGTTTGTAAAAGTTCCCAGTTTATGTATTACTAATAACAATAATTATAATTTTTTTATATTATGTGCTTTTTATAAGCGTAAAACACAAAATAATTACTATAACTGGTGTTTGGTTTCAAACTCGGACAAACTAGACAAATTAATCAGATTTTATTTTTAATTGGATTAACGATTAATGTTTTAAATTAATTAAACGTAATCGCAGCCAGCGATTAACGATTAAAAAAATGTTATCATTAATCGTACAGTTGATTACGACTAATTAATTTTAATCGTCAAACGCGATTAACATTTTAATCGTTAATTTTTAATCGTTAATCAGATTAACAGTTTGCCAACACTGTGTGAAATCATGTTCATATTCACGGAGAAAAATGGACGTTTTTGGAAAAGAGGCGTAGCACCTCCCATACTGACTGAAAGTTTCATATTGCATATCTCTTCAAATGTTTGGGGTAAAGCACTCAAGCTTGGTATGGAAATACATATGTATGTACGTATGTGAAACTAATACCATACTCATGGAGAAAAATGAGAGTTATTGGAAAAGGTGGTGTGGCAACTCCCATGCAAATTGATTTTTCTATGCTGCATATCTCTGGAGGTGTTTATTGCAGAGGACTGGAACTTGGCACCGAGATGTGTATACAAAATTAATTCCATACTCATGGAGAAGAATTTGCTTTATTCGAAAAGGGGACATGGTTCCTGCCGTACAAATTTACTGTTTTATACTGCTTATCTCTAGAGGTGTTCATGGTAGAGTACTGGGACTTGGTACTGGGGTATGTAAAATCAATTCTAAATTCATGGAAGAAGATTAGGGTTATAAGAAAAAGGGGCGTGGCACTTCCAGTACAAATTTACTTTTTCTTGCCACATATCCCTGGAAGTGTTTGTGGAAGAATACTGGAACTTGGTATGGAGTTGTGTATGCAAAATGTATCAATTGCTCATGGAAAAAATGTGAGTTATTAAAAAAGGAGGCATGTCGCCTCCCATACATACTAAAAACTTCTTAATACATATCTCTGGAAGGATAGAAAATCTCTCGAAGTATTTTAAATTTGTTATGGAGATTTATTTTATAAGTGCCGTACTGACAGAATAAATTTCATTAAATGGAAAAGGGAGAGCCGGGTTCGGCCTTATAATCTAAAGCTCTCTTGAGGCATTTGCTACAGTAATGAGAAGTGGTATTTTATCAAGGCCAGGTTACTAAATTTGAGTTGGAAATATTAGAACTCGCCGTGGCACCTCCAAGAAGGTTACACGTTCACGCGTCGTATACCTGGAAACATTTTAAGGTAAACTTAGAGGGATTGATATCTTTCGTATGCCTAGCGTGCAGACGAGATTTTATAATTTCATAGTTTTAAACGGCCTAAATACCTTAACTCGCTTAAAAAATAACGAGCTATAACGAAATGGGCACAGAAATAAAATCTAACATCATTAAATTATTTTTCATATTTGTAGAAAAGCGCGGGGTGAAACCCGCGGGTATAAGCTAGTAGTAATATAATTTCTTCAAGTAAATTTTTAAAGTCGGACGAGCTAATCGATATTTCATTAAAAACGACTTCTTCGACAATGATGTTAATTAGATCATCTCGGTTTGCATTTCCAAATTCCAGATTTTTTATGGAACTCTAAGAGAGACTTGCCTTTTGATGTTTCCAGGAGTAAGTTTTCCAAATTCTGCATATTTTACTAAAATATATACATAATTACTGGAATATATACACTGTTGTACATATCAATAGCAACAGAATATAACGGCGAGTTAATTAATGTCTTTTTGCATTAATGTCTTTTGTATTAAATTTCAATTAATTTTGTTGACAAATATAATTTACTATGTAATAAATACAATTCAAGTCAATGTTTAAAATTTTTCTCAAAATTCATTAAAAATCTGAAAATTTTGACCTAAAATTTTAACTTTTTACTTAGGTGCCTTTAACAGATTCTAATTATGCAGTTTTGTAGCCCATTCAATTTGAGCAAAAATAAAGTGCAAGTTTCAAACAGGTCCGATGTCGCAGACATTTTTTTATATATGTTTTATATATATTGGCTTGAATGACATATATTATGATGCATTTACTTGGGGAGTTTTTGCACATTCGATGATGAATGGCTAGTCATTTTTGAAAAAGAAGAATTATTGGTAAGCCACTCTGTCACTTTACTGGGCAAAGACATAGTCTCAGCGACAATTCCATACTGAGAAAAAAGAAAATATCTTAAAGGTAATATTAAATAATCCATATCATCAATACCTACCTCCTTTTGCCTGTTTTTGAAATAAATGAGAAAATCAGAAATAAACAATTTTTCACGGTATTCCGTTCGAAATCCACAAGGAGGAAGATAAATATTTGAGGCTTATATATGTTACCTGTGCCGCTACACAATTAAAATATATCAAAAGTATACACATACTGATTTGTAAAGCCTTATATTATCGAACTTACTTTTTAATTACTTTGCTCAGCCCCCAAATTTTTGGGATCAATTTGCACTAATTCACTTGTGTATACAATACCATCAATATATTAGGGGTATTATCGAGGTCTTGCACGATGCACGGATTGCACGAAATGCAAGAATACTATTCCAAATTTCGAAGAGTAAGAGAGCACCCCATTGCAAAGTGGTAGCATGCATGGGTAGCAAGCAGCGAAATTATGTAGCAAATACAATAACAAGAGACATCAAAAAAAATGAAGTGAGCGGGATGAGGGGAATGAGAGAAATATGTAGCAATTCCAACAACAAAACAACCAGCACAGGGGCCCACTTATCTTGCTATGCCATTTTGCAAAATATATACATGGGTTTCGACGTTGCATATTTTGCGGCGATAGGAAATATTGTTTCCCATGTATTTCGTTGTTGTGTGTTTGCGAGTTATGAAATCCGTGCTACGTGCAATGGCTTTGCCTATTGTATTTTTTCCATTTTTATATTAAAATATTAAATAATGAAAATATTTCACTCCGTGTGGTTTGCTTGCGTGTTACTGAATGAAAATTGCACAGAATGTTCCGTTATCCAAAACACAGCGAGCTTAAGCATGGCTATTTTAAATCAAGCACGTTCTACTTGATCTAAGACTGCGCAATTGTAAATCAAAATAGCTCAATCTTGATCTAAAATTGCGCAATTGTAAATCAAATTAGCTCAATCTTAATTTGAGATGGCTACAATTTTTATTAAAAACGCATTTTTAAATCAAAATTGCCAATTTTAATTTAAAGTTTTTCATAGTTAAAACAACATTGTTTTAGAAAAAATTGAGCATTGTAAGATTAAGTATGATCGTACTTAATTTTACAATGCGTTTTTTCTCTGAGTGTAAACATTGACCTATGAGTAAAATTCTATGTATTGTGTTGTAACGAAGCGTTTTCCTGCGAAGGCCCCGACCCTTCTGTTTTCTATGCTGGGGTATACTCGCCGTGCCCATGGTCCGTTAAAATAAATTTCTATTGTGGGGCCGTTGCAAATAGTACTTTATTTAAATATTCTTATCCTCTAAAACGTGTTAACACTTATGGTCTGATTATGCATACTTCGCATAACTTCGCACAACTTGGCATAAACTTCAAACTGTAATTTCGTATGTACTTTGTATGTAGTTTGCATGTATTCCATTGTCCAGTAATTAGCAGAACTTTTAAAAACTTGGTCTAATTTATCCGATTCCTTTTAATAGGTGCAACAAGTCTAGAGAAAATAATCAAATTTCTGTAAGTAACTTCGAAAGCATTTTAAATATATTTCCAGAAATCAAAAAGCGAATATGGGCCAATAATAATAATTGTACCTAAAATCTACTGACTGTACCTAATTTACCTTTAAGTCATCAAACGTCGGAAAAAGGTACAATTGTACCTACGTTTTCATCCCTGTTGCTGAGTCACTTCTTTATAGGCTGTGCTCTTCGTGTTTCTGAGTTGTGTGCAGTGTTGCCGCGCCATCTCAAGAAAATGTATCCCTGACTAAGACAAAAATGTATCCAAATGTATCCAATTTTCTTTTTTTACATACACATCTCATAATTTGTAAGAAAACCAAACATTTTCATGAAAAAGACATAATTTAACCCATCCTAAGGACTTGGAATACATGTGCATAAAATCAAGC